>NW_021630101.1:0-147571 GCF_900700375.1 Denticeps clupeoides
AAACTCTTTAACAGTGACGACCGAGCGCAGCTCGCAGAAGATCCTTTCTGCGTGTTGTCAGGAGGATGTGAAGCTACTGATAACTGAATATTTCTGGGGTAGTTCAAAGGCAAAATGTACATTTAACATTTACATTCTTACCTTTAATTACAACAATTCCAATGTGAAAACACTCGTTTTATTGGAAATCTAATGTGGAAATCACATGTCAGTCCCATGCATTTTTTCAGAGCGACTTACAAGCAGCAGTTCCAGGGACAGTCCCCCCCTGGAGACACTCAAGGATAAGTGTCCAGCTCAGGGACACGATGGTAGTGAGTGGGGTTCGAACCTGGTTCTTAGGCGAGGGTGTTATCCACTAGGCTACTAGCACCGCATGCAGTGGACCAACCAAATCAAATCCATACCATAGTGACGGATTGATAAAGAACAAATGACAAGCTTGCATTGAGGTCACATGAAAATGTAATATGCTACAAAATAAGCTGTAAGCTGTGTTGAGCCCTCTTATTCAGCCAATCGGATCCTTCGATAAGCCAACGCTCATGCTGCATGCTTGTAATGCAGAATACCGATTCGGAACATGCTGCTCCTCGATATAATAATCCGTTTCACCAGGGGGAAGGAACATTTAAATAACTCCGAGAAAACATCTGGAAGAATCCAACGTGGCATCGTCCAGGTCACATGTAGGAGGACTCGCTCTGTGACAGCACGTCCTCTTTACCCTCCTCCTGATGAAGGGGCTGTCCTCCATCGGTCAGTCCATTTGTCTCGATCCCTGAGTCCACCTCCTCCCCTGGCTGCCCCTCCTCTTCCTTCATCTCGTTCTCTTCAGCCTGCGCAAAACCACTATACTGGTTGTGGAGGATGTCGTCATGGATACCAGGGTCGTCATGGTTTCCCCACTGAGACCAAACCAACAGGTGAAATGACACAAAATTCAAAGAAATGTCAAATCTAATCAACCGAATAAATAATGTTGGTATTTCAGGGCGAGAAGAGATTCACCTCATCATCTGGTAAAATAATTTTCCGACTCCCTGTAAACAGTAAAAACATATATTCAGATTTCTCACATTTGAAGTCAATTTTTAATGAATTCTTTAAATTCACAATGAAACTAAGGGCTGTGTGGTTCTGGTGCTATAAAAAAGTAGCGCGTGGGGCGTGGTCATTAATGTCACATTCACTAGTTCCCCTACGAGGACGCTTGAATTAAGGCGCCTGATAACCTGGGGCAGTGGTGGTCTAGTGGTTAAGGAAGCGGCCCCGTAATAAGAAGGTTGCCGGTTTGAATCCCAATTCGAAGGTGTGTATGGGGACGGTTAAGGAAGCGGCCCCATAATCAGAAGGTTGCCGGTTCGAATCCTGATCCGCCAAGGTGCCACTGAGGAGCCACCGAGCAAAGCACCGTCCCCACACACTGCTCCCCGGGTGCCTGTCATGGCTGCCCACTGCTCACCAAGAGTGATGGGTTAAATGCAGAGGAGAAATTTCACTGTGTGCACCGTGTGCTGCACAAGTGGCAATCACTTCACTTTACTTTTTTACTTTGTTGGTGCTGGTAGTGGGCGTGGTCACATTTGTGCACAAGGTTTAGTACGAGTGTAGAGGACGGAGGGAAATGGAGGAGAAAGGGGAGGAGATGGGCCCTGCGCTGCACCTGGGCGTGTCAGGAGGGACTTTACATCATCCAGAATGACGAAGTAGGGTGTGTGAGAGCTGTCAATCATGTCTGCAGGTGTCTACCATCATGTCTACCTCTTATCTTTCTACATATCAGTACCAGCACCAGGACGAAGAGCGCAGCAACGGCAGCGATGACTGCACACAATGTTCCAACATGCTCAGCCTTGGAGCCTGGAAGAAATAATAATAAAAAACCTTGATGTTAATGTCATACTTTGTGTGTAAGGAGTCTTATGGTCCCAGCAGCCATGAGAAATATAAACCATCTTCTGCTGTAGCTTCTGTTCAACTGCAGACCAGCAGTCGTGGTCCAGAGACACCCGGACGTCATCCTGCACGGTTCTGCTTTTTTATATTACCAGCTTTCAGGGAAGTCATGCGGCCACGTAGCACGGTATACTGCACACCGAACCCTCAACTCACTACCACGGCGTTTACTCACGGGTGGTAGTAGCCTAGCGGGTAACACACTCACCTGTGAACCAGAACCAGAAGACCCAGGTTCAAATCCCACTTACTACCATTGTGTCCCTGAGCAAGACACTTAACCCTGAGTGTCTCCAGGGGGGGACTGTCCCTGTAACTACTGATTTACCAGACGCCCTGGATAAGGGCGTCTGGTAAATGCTGTAAATGTAAATGAACTCACCCCTACACACGTTATCTGACGACGTGCTGCCCGGCTTTTCCTCGATTTCACACCTGGAGATGAATAAAACAGAATAACAAAATTCAAAGCAATGATTTCGAATGGGAATGGATGTTTACTCATATTCTATTTACAAATGGCTGCATCCACTAAAAAGACATAGGGCCAGAACTGCCTGCAGATGCAGCGATGGAGCCGTAAATGGGAACAGACATCTGACAATTCCCAAGTGCACCAGGAACGTGACTGGCTGCTTGTTCTGCACAGCACTTACCTGGTCCATGGCCGGCACCTGCTCTCGTACGAAGACGCGTTGGAGAAAGTTCCATGAGGACAAGGTTTGCACTCCGTGTCTGACGTCTCTGTGGCTTTAGGTGGAAATTGAACGTTGCATCAGCCAATGAGTCTCAAACATGCAAATATGGATTTTAGCCATTTGTACAATAAAAATACATCTACAACCTGCAATATAATCAGGCCATGATTGTGAGCTTTTACCACGAATCAAATAAATCGAGTTTTTTTCCCCACATTAAATTAAAATGTTGGCACTTTTTCTATTTCGTTCTCCATTTACACTGGACACATTACATTACCTTTTAATTTGCAATAAAGCATGCATACTATGATCCACATTTAAACACATACACTGACATTCTAGCATACTGCCTAGTATGGGCCTTGGTGCTGTTCATCTCCAGAAACTAGGATGGAAGTAAAACAGACGTGAGCTCTGTACCGTTTCTGGACACCTCATAGCCAGGGCCGCAGACGGTGTCCTTGTTACAGGAGGTGCAGGATTCGCTGGAGCAGTGGTAGCCCTTCAAGCACTTGCAAGGGCTGAAGATCTTCGTGGTTCGAGGCAGCACCGGCTCCAAATGCACGTCTGGGTTAATAAAAATCCACAGTTTTTAAATCTTCCACTCAATTTTAACCATTGTTAAAATTGTGAAGTCCCTCCTGCTGGGAACTTCCCTTTCACACCCCCGTGTATTGAACGTTTGATCGTTCTGAAAAGCGATCCAGTTTGGTTGAATGATTTCTGAAAAAAGATCCCCCCAAAATTTTGATGTATGAGGATTTTATGGCAGATTTTGGTGCGTGCTGTACATTTTGGCCATGATGGTACTTGACACCACATAGAAAATACTAATGCGCTCAAATCAATTTTTGACACGTCCATTACCACCATTGCCTCGTCCCCCTATTATTTTTATATGTAAAATAATGAACTTTTGATTATTTATTTTTTTAAAAAACAATCTATGATTCAAATGGTTTAATCGGTTTAAATTGTGAAAATAATTTAATGTTGGTTCATTTTGAAAAGGGCTCAAGATTAATTAAGCGACTCGTGAAAAATCCCCAAGAAATATTGATGTATGAGGATTTTATGGCATTTTTGGCCACATCACTCATCAACATGGGTGGTGGGAGAGAAGCCCTGGAAGGCCCTGGAAGGCCCTGGAAGGCCCTGAAGGCCTGGTCTAGATGTTCCTCCAGGGTGTGAAGGACTCACTGGGGTCACAGCTGGGCTGCCGGCGGCAGCGCGTCTCCTTGGTGAACCCGGCTTGATATTCGTCCTCTTCGCAGTCTTTGCAGTAAGGGTCTCTACAGATGGCCGAGTCGGTCATCCTGGTCCCTGCGGTGATAAAGGTCCCGAGTGAAACTGGTTCCGATCGATGGATCGGTGGACTGACTGAAGGTGCATGAGTCCTCACCAGGTCCACACATGTTGCAGCACTCTCCATCCTTCAGATACTCGGTCTGGGTGTCGCAGGAGTCCACGCAGGAGGGCAGAGCCTGACAGGGCACGAAATGGAAAGTGAAAGTAACTCGTAATAACGTGTAAGCGGCTTTATTTACCAGACGGTGTACGGGAAGGGCTCGATAACGCCGTATAACGTGGACGTGTGTTCGAGGTGAGAGTTTGTACGATGTTTAAAGCTGCGAGCAGAACACGATTTCGCTGGGAAGACGACAACTGCGCGGAGATGAACAACAACAACAACAACAAAAAAAAGCCGATAAAAAGCGAGGAAGAAAGCTCACCAAGAGAACGAATACGAGGAGCTTCATCGTTCCTGGCGTGACTGTCCAGCACGTCCTGCTGCTGCTGCTGAGCATGGTGAGGAGGAGGATGAGGATGAAGATGAAGATGGGCGGTGGGGGAATTTCGCGGCGGCCACGTGACTCGGAACTCTCCTAGAATTCCAGAAAGCACCGTAAGAAAAGTCCACTGACGACAGAGCATGAGCGATGTTGCTTTTAAATAAACTTCTCCGAATGTAATTGGTCAATTTTCGTTTTGTTTTGTTGCACAAATTATTAAATTGTCAAATCACTTAATTGGCGAAATATAGTCTGTGATGAACTTCTTAGTTTAAAGGCAGCAAAAATGCCTCCTGAATATTTTTATAACCCTCATGGTGTTGGGATGTGAGCCTCATGTCTGTGATTATGTTCAGGATACGGAATCCCGACTCGAACCTTGTGCTTGTGGAGTGTACATCTCCACTTGGCGAATTAGTGACTTTAATTGGCTCATAGGTGTGTGTGTGTGTGTGTGTGTGTGTGTATCCGTTGTTGTCCCTGGCTGGTGGAACAACCTGCCCTCCTCCATACGACTAGCCGAGACTACCACCACTTTTAAGAAGCAGGTGAAAACCCTCTTATTCAAAAAGTACTTCAGACAAATCTAACACTTACACACGCACGTGCGTACACATTGCACAAAACAATACAAAAATATATATATAGATTATATATTTTTCTTTGTCTAGCACTTAACAATCTCCGAGCATGCTCTTTGCTGACAAGTTGGGCCTTATCGGGGCTCTTAGTTTTGTAAACTCAAAATTCTATAGAAATCGAACGAGAATTGCTGGTGTTTTCCTCCTGTAAGTAGCTTTGGATAAAAGCGTCTGCTAAATAAAGTAAAGTAAAGTAAAGTAAAGTGTGTGTGTGTGTGTGTGATGCCACACAGAAAGTGGCAGAATAGCTTCCAAGGCCACAACAGATATTTAACCGTAAGAACGTTCAGTGAAACGTTCCGTCTTTTCAGTTTGACCTGGCATTCTTTATAATATTTTATATGCTCTTATAGGGTGCTGTATTGGAATTAAGTGACTGGTAAGGTATTAAACTTGAGTGAGAGTCTTTATGATGCTTGTGAAATGAATTAAATGTGATCTAAATCTATGAATACAGTTACCCTGGAGCAAGTGTTAAGCGTGATAGTAAGTGATTTGAGTTTCAAGATTCTGGTTTTGAACCTGTGGCCTTCTGCTCGTCTTAGTAAAATATGTTACCCACTAGGCTACAAACACCATTTCCTGGTGTGTTTCTTCCTTCCTTATTCTGTCACACGTGTTAAATTTACTCAGCTGCACAAAAAAGCAGATTCCAGGCCGGGAATTCCCAGGAACACTTTCAGAACATGTACAAAAACAAATGGTGGTTACGCTACAGAACCTTTACTTTCTATAAAACAACATGGAACAAAGTATATGCACAACAAAAAAGTAGAAGCTATTTAAGAGTTTATATGCCTTGATATGTGATAATGCTACTACATTTATCAGATGTCCTTATCAAGAGCACCTTACAGTCAGTAGTTACAGGGACAGTCCCCCCCTGGAGACACTCAGGATTAAGTGTCTTGCTCAGGGACACGATGGGAGAAAGTTGGGATTTGAACCTGGGTCTTCTGGTTCATAGGTGAGTGTATTACCACCCAGTCTTGAGTTCAGGGGACTAAAATCAGCAAAATCATGTAAATTTTAACCAGGATATCGTTATTAAAGTAGCAAACTGCAGAATCTGACACCTGCTGGTCAGTGTGGGAACTGCAGTTTCGATCCCTGCTGATCAGTGTGGGAACTGCAGCTTCAGACACCTGCTAGTCAGTCAGGGAACTGCAGCTTATGACACCTGCTGGTTAGTGTGGGAACTGCAGCTTCAGACACCTGCTAGTCAGTCAGGGAACTGCAGCTTATGACACCTGCTGGTTAGTGTGGGAACTGCAGCTTATGACACCTGCTGGTCAGCGTGGGAACTGCAGGTTCGTAACATTGTGTTTTTTGCACTTCAACACGACACAGATGTGTTTAGACCGTCTCTTCAGCTGCATTTAACATAACCCGCTTGCTTCATTCCTCGTCTGGAATCATGCACAGGTGGGGAAACGGAGGATGAGAAAGTCCGTGTGGACATACTGGTAAACCAGGCAATGGACTCATGATTTGCTATACAGACTTTGTGAGTGTCTGTATCTGTTCTTTGATTGTTAAAATTGACTTATTGTGGACATGATTAAAGTCTGGATGTTTATCATCTAAACTTTGATGATGCTACTTTTAAAATGATGTGTGCAGAAATGACCTTTTTTTGCTCGGCTCATCCAGATGACCTTTGTGTACTTCCTCATGTATGAGCTGTTGAACCAGCATCGCATGTTCGAACCAAAGTGCCTTAATGACTTCCCAAACCTAAAGGGCTTACTGGACCAATTCGAGGGTAGATATCGTCACTGAGACCACAAAGACAAGCACATTTGGGGCGGCAATGAATGTAAAGACCCTCGTTTGCAGATCAGAATTCTTGATTAAAAGTGCTGATAATCCGTCTCCGTGTTTGGTTTGGTGGTGGGGGAGGTCTTGAGATCTATCTGTTATGTTCACAGCGCTGTGAACATTTGACATTAAAGAAAAATAACCTTGCAATTGGGAGGTTTTGAATTTGATGCTTCAGGAAAAGACAGTTTTATGTCTTTTGGATTTTGCATCAGAAAAAAGATTTTCCGTGAAAGGTCAGCAACAATGTTTAGGTAGGTGGTACGTGAGAAAGTAGCATCTACATAAATGCAGGACCAAAGGTTTCTCAGCAGAACATTGGCTGAAGAACCATACCTTATTTCTGTAATGCACCATGTTGACATGGATGAGAACACATCAGGCCGTTCACATGAGTTTTATAATAAAAAAAATCAAGGTTAATATGGTTTGTTTTAAGTGATCTGAGTTCTTTAATATGGTCAAATCATTTAAATGTTGAGTTCTATAATAAAGCAAACGGAAATGTTCTATAATAAAGTAAACAGGTTCTTTAATAAAGCCAAATAAGGTATTCTGTGTTGAAGTCAGTGTTCTTTGCATTTAAACAGTATTTATATAAACCAAAGATTATGAAAGAGTGCACAAGAAACTATGAATGCTTTGAAAAGACACGACCAAATCCTGGAGTCCGAGCTGAAAAACGAAAATCTCAGCACCAAACGTCATATAGAGATGATGAAGCTCAAAGATACAGTGATAATGAAAATGGCAGAGGAACGGAACAAAGAATGTGAAACAATTTTTAATACAAAATGTGATTCCAACTCGCCCAAAGCTCAGCTGGAAAAGGTGCCATCAGAGAAGATTCCATTACGTAAGAAAATGAAAAGATTTTTTACTAACGGACATAAGCCTGATTCAAACTTGCTCAAACCTCAGACTGAAAAGGCGCCATCAAAGTAGATTCCATTACGTAAGAAAATGAAAAGATTTTTTACTAACGGAATCGAAAAGTTTGTCAGTGGAATTGACCCAGGAGTCACATATTGTTTCTGGGCGAGTCCATTTACAGTATTTGAAGCTTATAATAAACAATCATGATAAAATGGTATTTCTTTAAGTGATCTGGGTTCTTTAAGAAAGCCAAATAAAGTATTCTCTGTTGAAATCAATTAAACAGTATTATATATAAGCCAAAAAACAATGAGCAGTTTGAATTAGAAAAAAATTAATCCAATGAAAATGGAATATATTGATATATTTGCAGGTATTGACCTGTACAACTTGATTACCTATTTGATTTTCATTTGTGTAGAAATGAAACATATAATCCTGATCAGAAAATTAAGTGATGAAAATCGACAATACGCTGAGAAGCTATCTGAAATACAAATGGAACAGATACAGTCCAAAAAGATCATTACGGCACTGGAGGAACGTCTAGTGTGGGAGACACGATGGACCACAGCGTTCGAGTTGGAAATAAGGAGAGACTTTGAATGCATTCAACAAGTAATCAGAAGGAATGCAGCCCTTCAAGCTGAACGTGAGGAAAAGAGTGAGAGTGTGCATGGAAATATGAATACATTGAATAAATACAACAATCCTGAGGTCAGAGCTGCAAAACGAATAACTCAGAAAGAGAATAGAAACCATTGTGCTAGAAGTGGAGGTAAAAGCATATAAAATACGAAAAATGAAAATGGCAGAGAAACATGACAGGGAACGTGAAACAATTTTTATTACAAATAAAAATTTTGATTCAAACTCGACCAGACCAGAGACTAGAGCTGTAGAGATAGAGATTAATGTATCTCTATACATTAATAATGAAAACGGTAGAGGAACGTGACAAAGAACGTGAAACAATTTTTATTACAAAGTGTGATTCAAACTCTCCCGGATCTCAGAGAGAAAAGGTGCCATCAGAGAAGATTCGGTTTGGTAAGAAAATAAGATTTTTTACTAAAGGAATCAAAAGGTTTCAGAGCAGAATTGATCGAAGAACAACATCTTCTTCCTCTAATGCACCATGTTGACATGGATGAAAACACATCAGGTCGTTCACATGAGTTTTATAATAAAGAATCATGGTAAATACGGTTTGTCTTTAAGGGATCCGAGTTCTTTAATATGGTCAAATCATCTAATCGTTCTTTAGTAAAATAAACTGAACGGATCTGGGCTCTTTAATAAAGCCAAATAAAGTATTCTGTGTTGAAATAAGTGTTATTTGCATTAAACAGTAGTTATATAAACCAAAATCAATGAGCGGTTTTGAGTAAGTAAAAATTAATCAGATGAGGATGGAAAATATTGATTTATTTGCAGGTATTGACCTGTACAACTTCATTACCTATTTGATTTTCATTTGTGTAGCAATCACACATATAAGGGCAGAGTTCCTGATCAGAAAATTAAGTGATGAAAATCGACAACATATTGAGAGGCTATCTGATATACAAATGGAACAGATACGGGACAAATGGAACATTACGGAATTGGAGGAACGACTAGCGAGTGAGAGACAATGGAGCACAGCGTTAAAATAGAAAAAAAGGAGGGTCATTGACTGCATTATACAAGCATACAGAAGGAATGCAGACCTTCAAGCTGAACGTGAGGAAAAGAGCGAGAGTGTGCAGGAAAACATGAATACACCGGATAAACACGACAATCCTGAGGTCAGAGCTGAAAATTGAAAAACTCAGAAAGAGCATAGAAACCATCGTGCTAGAAGAGGAAGTAAAAAACATAAAATACGAAACAATCGTCATGTAGAGATGATGACGTGCATAGATGCAGTCAAAATGAAAATGGCAGAGAAAAGGGAAAATGAAAAGATTTTTTACTAAAGGAGATAAGTGTGATTCAAACTCGCCCCAAGACGGCAACAGAGAAGATTCAATTAGATTAGAAAATGAACAATTTTTTAAAATAAAGGATTAAAATCAAAAGGATTCCCAGCACAATTGATCGAAGAACCACACCTTCTTTCTGTAATGATCCCTGTAGACATGGATGAAAATTCACATCAGGCCGTCCACATGAGGTTTATAATAAAGAAATGTTGAGTTCTTTAATAAAGTAAATGGAAATGAGCTGGGTTCTTTAATAAAGCAAAATAAGGTATTCTGTGTTGAAATAAGTGTTCTTTGCATTTAAACAGTAGTTATATAAACCAAAATCAATGACCGGTTTGAGTAAGTAAAAATTAATCAGATGAGAATGGAAAATATTGAGATATTTGCAGGTATTGACCGGTACAGCTTGATTATCTATTTGATTTTCATTTGTGTAGCAATCAGACATATAAGGGCAGAGTTCCTGATCAGAAAATTAAGTGATGAGAAGCGACAATATGTTGGGAAGTTATGTGAAATACTAACGGAAAAGATACAGTCCAAAAAGAAGATTGCGGAACTGGAGGAACAACTAGCGTAGGAAAGACAATGGACCACAGCATTTAGATTGGGAATAAGTAGAGATATTTAATTCATTAAAAAAGCATACAGAAGGAATTCAGCCATTAAACCTGAAGGTGAGGAAAAGAGCGAGAGTGTGCAGGAAAACATGAATACACTGGATAAACACGACAATCCTGAGGTCAGAGCTGAAAATTGAAAAACTCAGAAAGAGCATAGAAACCATCGTGCTAGAAGAGGAAGTAAAAAACATAAAATACGAAACAAACGTCATGTAGAGATGATGACGTGCATAGATGCAGTCAAAATGAAAATGGCAGAGAAACATGACAGAGAACGTGGAACAATATTTATTACAAATAAACCCCCCCCCCCAAAAAAGATTGGTTTGAATAAGTAAAATTGAATCAGATGAAAATGGAAAATATTGATATACTTGCAGGTATTGTTGTACAACTTGGTTACCTATTTGATTTTCATTTGTGTAGCAATGAGACATATAAGGACAGAGTTCCTGATCAGAAAATTAAGTGATGAAAATGGACAACATATTGAGAGGCTATCTGATATACAAATGGAACAGATACAGGCCAAAAAGAAGATTGCGGAACTGGAGGAACAACTAGCGTAAGAAAGACAATGGACCAGAGGATTTAGATTGGGAATAAGTAGAGACACAAGTAGAGACTGGCAGCCGCTCAGTCATTGATTGACATGCGTCATTGAGACTCGGCTCCACTCTACTTTCCACGAAGTTAGACTGTTTCTGCCGTTATCGCATCCTCTCTCCTGAACTCCTTCCTCTCGTCCTGTCCCGTACTATATTTGTACCCTAACCCTAAGTCAGAGGGAACTTACCTGCGTCCTTGTGTCCCACCGCAATGAGGTTCCTCGTCTCCTCCTACATGTGCTCACGTGACATAATGAATGAGTCCACTGTGAATCCCTCTGATTTCAATGCTTTATGTGATCGGGTAGCGTGCCAGGAAAACATCATTGAATGAGTGTCTGTCGCAGGAGGTTCTCCACCTGAGGCAGCGTTAACATGGTGTCCACTGTGCACCGTGAGCATGAAGCGGCGAATGCGGCGCAGGGTCTTCTCCCCTATTATGAAGGACTGGCCCCACGAATCCGCAGCTCCCACTCCAAGCATGCACCGGACTCCCCAACCTCTCACCACCTCGTACGACCACCACTCCTCCAGACAATCGGGCGGAACCCGTGCATCTTGGACGGACCCCTCACCCATCAGGAGAAACAGCGGCGTTTTTTCTTCATAAGACTTCCTTCTCACCAACGTTATTTATAAACATCGAAAAGCGAACAAATCTGATGAACATGGAAAATTAAGACATAATTTTTGGGTGGTTCAGATTGATAAGCGATTTGTTTTTCTTCTTCATAGTAGTCTGTTAAACAAAGGAATGGATACATAAAAAATACATGAAAAATAAAAAACGGGAAAATGTCAAGAAATTACCCATATTGTAAATGGATAAATGTGAAGCACTAAACATGGAAACGAATATTGATCTTGAATGAAAACCCGAAGAGGCAATCAAAATTATCATAGAACTTCAGGTTGCAAGAGACTAAGACTAAGCAACGGAAAATGCGAATGAATTAGTAAAACACGGCAGAATCCAGAGTCAGAGCTGAAAAACGCACTGGGAAAGAATACGGAAATCAAGGATACATAAGTACAAGAGAGCAAGGCTCTAGAAGAAGCGCAAAATAGAAGAACGTGAAGAAGAACGCAAACTGATTCTTATTGCAGAGGTTTCAATTAGGTAAGAAAATGTCTGTATCATTCTGAACACACCAGCTAGGAAAGTAGAATCACGCCAGCTTCGTCATAGGCGCCTGGACAAGGACACCAGAATGTTTTGTGTACGCTTGTTTGGAATAAATCTTCGCCTTGTACATCACCAAGGTTTAAAGTGAGATACGGTTGTTTTCTGACTGTTCCATGACCAAAGGTGAAACACGTGGAGTGTACACATTTCTTACCTCTACACTCCCTCCTTTTGATCATTTTAATGATCACCACTATAGGCACAAAATGTATATGACCTAAACGTAAGGTGAGGAGTACATAATTACATAATAACACAAAAATCAAAGAATAATAATGATAACTAGAAGCCAAAATTCCAGGGGAAATTTTGATGGGTCTGTCCGGGCATTGGTCACAGCAGCGGGCATGGAATTTGTAAAATGGGGCTTCTTTACTGTGGTAAGTTTTATTTTACAAATCCGTTGTTTCTTTACGTTTGACGGTCTTCGCGTGGCGGTCTTTAACGTTCTTTAATGTTCTTTTTTGCCATTCTCAGCACAATAATAAATGGTCTGTCTTCCTGACAGACCCAATAATAAAAAACGAAAATATGGCAAGCAGGAAAAGAATGCAAAATAATGAAAACAATTTAAAAAAAACAAAGCAATAAAGATATAGAATTATTATAATTATTGGAAATAAGACATCATTGTCATCAGGGGTCTGTTGGGGTTCTGTTGGGAATAGAGAAGGTGAGGAACTTTTAAATCTAACGCGGTATCAAGAATCCTGACTAACAATGCTCTAAGACAGGGGATGCAACAGAACCCACAGAGAATTAAAACAAAGGGGAATACAGCAAGGGCCGTGCAAATGGAGACGGATAGATTTTTATATTTGCCAAACATATTTTAGTGTTTTGATAAGTTGAATCAGGGGTATCAAACCAAAAAAAAAGATCTTTCAGCTAAACGAGAGTGAACATAGAAAAAAGAGACTTCCGATGCAGCTACGGGAAAAATAGATACAGGCAGATTATGTATGCACAATACCCAATGCACAATACCAACATGGAACAAAACATGTTAAATTGTTACTTCGGCATCAAAAACAGGTTTAGGTCCTACATAGTGGTGAACAATTAATCTAATCGCAATCGTAATGTGCGATTACATGAATGCAAAAAGCTGCGATTTAAATTATTAGTACATGGATTGAATCAGCAACATATTCATTCTCTTAAAGTTTGCGAGCTGACTGAAGTCTCACTTCAGTCGAATGTGACGTGTTTGGTCACATGACTTTCGATTCTGTTCAATGGAGACCTCAGATTCGTGACTCACATAGACATATGTGCATCGTACGTCAACGTCGCCATCATATTGCTCTGCTGTGGAGTGAAGCATATACATGTCTATGGAGAGAAGTGCATAAAAATGCCTCACTCTTGTGCTGTTTGGGGCTGTACAAACCGCTGTACGCTCCAAACCAGATCCCGGGGGATTACATTTCATAGGTAAGGCTGGACAATTGTTTTGAATATATTTGGCCATTATAAAATCCCGTTTTATAAATCTTAACCTTAGCTAAGCTAGGCTAAACTAGCGAAGCTATGCATTCCTGAGTTCAAGTCAGCCTCCAAACAACGTTTTTGGTTAAACGTAAGCACTATAATACGGGATTTTATAATGGCCAAATATAATCAAACCAGTTGTTTAGCCTTACCAGGGTTTGTCGTTCGACAGTAATGTAAAGAGTTTTTTGTGATTATTTAATTTTGTAGAATATTGTATTTTGAAAGCACTGGGCATTTCAAGTTGTTGTAAGTACTTTGTATGTTTCACTTTGAAATTAAACATTTCACTATTAGTAATTTGTATGCGACTTTTCATTGATATACAAGCAAGTGCCCTTTATCATATCGCAATCGCAATATATTGATCTCAATAATTGCAATATGTCTTTTTTCCCCAAATCTTGCAGCCCTAGTCCTACAGGTGAAAGGAAGATACCAAGAAGAGCAAAAAGAATCACAAGGTTATAAGTCATATGACAAGTAAAATTCAGTTCAGGTGGAGTGGGAGCCACCTTCAACAATGGTGAGGTTCCAAACATACTGTCAGGATTGGCTTCAGGTGATCACGACAGCTGAAGCCAATTCTGACCGCCTATAAAACACAGTAATTCGGCATTTTCGTGAACTTGACTTGGCGACGGTGTATGTGTATGTATTTTGAATTCTGGCAATCGCCACACGCCTCTCAGGGACCAACCATATATGCGAAAAGGGTGCCAGGGGCGAGGTTGATCCATGATGAGTTGCACGGGTTGGAGGGCTTTCTGGTGGCACTGGAACCCTCTTACAGTGGGACGTGTGGATCCACGTGGCTCTGTCTGCGATTTTGACTACTGTGTGAGTTGTCAGCAGGGTCCTGAAGTGTCCCGTTTAGCGTTGATGGTTGGGGCAAAGTCTCCTGGCTAGAATTGATGGAGTTGGATCTCGAATAGTTGTGGAAGGGCAGCAACAACTGGGAATGAATATCTGGGCATCACAGAATGCATACCCAATGCAAGAAGAACCATCAAGTAGGCGGAAAGCTGATCCATCCACAAAGAGAACAAAAATCAGGATAATCAAGTGGACTTTCAAGAGGTCAGGCCTAGTGTCAAAGAAAGTTCAGATATACAATTCCCCTTCGTGTTCTGTGAAGGGTCACTAGGTTAAGAGAGTTGAATGACCTTCGTGCTGCTAGAGCTGCCCGCAGATCATCTGTCCTTATCCTACTTGATCTATCTGCTGCCTTCGACACAGTTAAGCATGAAATTCTTCTCACCACACTCTCAGATTTACAGGAACCGTACGAAACTGGTTTACCTCTTATCTTCACGACAGGTCTTTCAAGGTATCATGGGGAGGTGAGAAATCTGTCCTCTCTAGGGTAACCACAGGGGTTCCACAAGGCTCTGTCCTTGGCCCCCTTCAATTCTCAATATACACTTGCTCACTTGGTCAAATCATCTGTCTTTCCCACCAGAAGATACCACTATAGCTGTCACGACTACGGACTTACGGGGGAAGGAAGCGCAGAGGTCTGACATGTTGGGAAGGGTTTTATTTATAAACAAACAATAAACTCAAAGAAACAATGGCGCGGTGGCCAAAAACAGTTTAACATAAATCAAGAACTGAAACAAACCCGTAGGCGTGTGGCGATTGCCAGAACTCAAAACACATAAAACTAAACCATGTCAAGTTCGTGCAGAGAGTTCACGAAAATGCCAGAGACCCAGAAAGGGCGGAAACTTCCGACATTTATGGGGCGTCAGGATTTGAGTCAGGTGTGGAGCCCAGCTGCAGGCAATCCTGACAGAGCCCCCCCTCCAAGGGCTACGTCCTCGGAGCCCCAACAGTACCATCAGTGGAGGCGGCGGGGCGGACGGCGGCAACCACAGGGCTCCTGCCCTGCTGTATCCTCCCCTTGGAGGACCCGGTCCCTCGGGCTGGCTCCCCGGCGTGGTCAGGCGTGGCGGCCCCGGTCCCTCGGGCTGGCTCCCCGGCGTGGTCAGGCGTGGCGGCCCCGGTCCCTCGGGCTGGCTCCCCGGCGTGGTCAGGCGTGGCGGCCCCGGTCCCTCGGGCTGGCTCCCCGGCGTGGTCAGGCGTGGCGGCCCCGGTCCCTCGGCCTGGCTCCCCGGCGTGGTCAGGCGTGGCGGCCCCGGTCCCTCGGCCTGGCTCCCCGGCGTGGTCCCGCTTGGCGGCCCCGGACCCTCGGCCTGGCTCCCCGGCGTGGTCCCGCTTGGCGGCCCCGGACTCTCGTACCTGCACACAATAATCAGGGCCGATCCATCTGGGTATGTGTGGGCCCTGTCTCCACACGTCCCCTCTGACACTTCTTGTGTCACCCCCTGCACCGCGCAGGGAGATTGTCCCAGAGCCTCCGGCGACTGTTCCAGGCACCCCAGGCTGGTGCCTTCTGGGACTATGCAGCCCCTCTCGCTGCACGGCCCTGGTGCCAAGGGGTGGGCATTGCCAGACCATCCGGCTAGCCCCTTCTGCGTCCGTTGGGACAAGCAGGCCCTCTTCCTGTCTGTCCCAGCTGGGTCCTCATGCCTACCCGGGGGCTCTATGGCGCTCCACCCCTCTGGAGGCAGACGCAGGCCCATGCCTGGCCCGCCCTCCTCACTGGCTACCGGAGGACCCAGCTCCATCGCTTCCCCACCTCCCCTCCCCTCAGGAGGAGTCCCCAACCCGAACTGCACCCCCCCAAAAAATTCTTTGGGGGAGCACCCCCCCCGGCTGGACTTAGGGGTACCTTGGGGCTTGTCCACCTCGCCTTGGACCAGCACATTCGGGTCGGGAACCTCCTCCATGGGGTTCGGCTCCGTGGCTGGGTCGCCATCTGGTGGACACAAAGAGGTGAAGTGGGGGCGACATACGGACACATATGCCACGCACACACACACAGACAGAGACAGACAGAATAGAGGGTCGTCTAGTTCCCTCTCTGAGCACTCCGGGACCTCCTCAGGGGGCACAGCCAGGATCTCGGGAGGCGCGACCTTCTCGTCGCCCGCCAGTGCTTGGTCTTCTTGCCCCGGATCCTGACTGGTACTGGATGTGGTGGAGGGGCAGAGTTCGATCCCTGGCTCAGGCTCTGGCCGATCAAACTCTGCCCTCAGTCTCTGCTGGAAGTCCCGAAAACTGCTGTCTGTCTCTCCCTGCTGCCAGAGGGCTGCGCTCCAGCCCCATGCTGACCCAAGCAGACACAAGAGGATGGTGGTGGTCTTATCAGTGTCTGCTGCCCCACTGAAGGGTCTCGGGACAATTGGGCTGTCCCACACGGGGCTGGGCACGTCGCTGGAGATGGTGGTAGGTGTGTGGTGTGGAGGGGGGTGGACGTCTTCTCCAGCAGGTGTGGACGCTGGTGCTGCGCTGCCATTGCGCTGGGGAACGTCCGGGCAGAGGGAAGGCGGGTCGGCGACTGGAGCAGGAATGGAGGATTCCCTGCGAGGCAGTCCCGGCAGCGCAGTTGCTGGCTGGCGACATCCCGTCGCCCTCTTCCACCAGCTTTCCTCACACTGCTGGGAGGGACGTGGGTCTCCACGGACCTCGTGACGATCCTGGATGGGCGCGATGGGCGGAGCCATCCCGGCACCGACTGCCCAAACGGCGTCATCCTGGTCGTCGTCCGTGTCCACCTCGTACCCCCGGAAGTCACATGGGTCATCACGGACGCCGCGATGATCTCGGACGCGCACGCTGGGCGGAGCCATCCCGGCACCGACCGCCCACCGAAAATCCACGTCATCATCGCTTTCGTCATCCGTGTCCTCCCACCGGTGACTCCGAGGGTCGTCCACCCTGCGGACATCCTGGACCCATGGCGCGATAAGCTCCCATGGGCAGTACTCTGGCCATTCGGGCTGGAGGCTGCCCACCTCCTCGCTGGAGGAACGCCGCCGTTTTTGCCGCTTCTCACCCCCCTGGAAGTGACGTGGGTCCCCACGGACCTTGCGACGATCGCAGACTGGCGCGATGGGCGGAGCCCAACTCTCGTCTCCCGTGCTCTCGTCATCGTCTGTGTCGTCCCAGTCCACAGGGAGCCTTGCCAGCAGAGCGCAGAGTTCTTGGCTCGACATGCCGAAGATCGTGGGGGTCGCATCTTCTGCGCTCGCTGCCCAAGTCACTTCCTCGCTGCTGCCGACGCCAACGTCCTCGCTCCGCCCACTCACCCGCCGACGTTGTCGCTTCCGGGTTTCGCGGAGTTTCCCGGGGGTGACGTCATCACGCGGCGCCGCGTACCACGGCTTCTCGGGGAGAAAACGCTCCACCAGAACGGGCGGCGCGTCTCTCCCCTGGCGTCCGCGTTCGCCGCGCCGGGCTGCGTCCTTCGCGGCGTTTCTTCTCCTCTGCTTTCCACCTCTGCGCTTTTGGGGGGGTCTCTGGCATTCTGTCACGACTACGGACTTACGGGGGAAGGAAGCGCAGAGGTCTGACATGCTGGGAAGGGGTTTTATTTATAAACAAACAATAAACTCAAAGAAACAATGGCGCGGTGGCCGAAAACAGTTTAACATAAATCAAGAACTGAAACTAACCCGTAGGCGTGTGGCGATTGCCAGAACTCAAAACACATAAAACTAAACCAGGTCAAGTTCGTGCAGAGAGTTCACGAAAATGCCAGAGACCCAGAAAGGGCGGAAACTTCCGGCATTTATGGGGCGTCAGGATTTGAGTCAGGTGTGGAGCCCAGCTGCAGGCAATCCTGACAATAGCAACATATTGGCATGGAGGTCTGAGCAACTCCTCCAACTCAACCTATCCAAAACTGAGATTCTGATCTTTCCGGGCAACAATTCCCCCTAGAAAAACCTCTCAATTCAAATAGTCTCGCTACTGTTAACACCCACGGCATCTGCAAAAAGCCTTGGAGTTTGGATTGACAACAAACTGAGTCTGAACCATCACGTTGCTGCGATCTTTAGATCCTGCATGTTCACTCTCTACAATATTCGCAAGATTCGGCCTTTGGAATCACACATCACACTTTCTTGCTCTGTTGCCGGGCCGTGCCGTGAGGTGGAGTGGGGGTGGTAGCAGCATGCTGTAAAGAGTGAGTTGGACCTGTGAGTGCCGTGAGTTTTTTTTGTCTATATACTTATATATACTTGATTACCTATTTGATTTTCATTTGTGTAGCAATCAGAAGTATAAGGGCAGAGTGCTGAGAAGCTATCTGAAGTACAAACAGAACAGATACAGTCCAAAAAGAACATTACAGAACTGGAGGAAAAACTAGTTTGGAAGACATACTTAACCACAGATTTTGAGTGGAAAATAAGGAAAAAACTTGAATGCATTCAACAAGCAATCAGAAGGAATGCAGCCCATCAAGCTGAACAACATGAGGAAAAGAGGTCGCTCTTGTGTGCATGAAAACATGAATACATTGGATAAGCACAACAATCCTGAGGTCCTGAGCATAGAAACCATCGTGCAAGAAGAGGCGGTAAAAAAAACATCAAATACGAAACAATCGTCATGGAGAGATGATGACGCGCATAGATGCAGTCAAAATGAAAATGGCAGAGAAACATGACAGAGAACGTGAAACAATTTTTATTACAAATAAAAATTGTTACTCAAACTCGCCCAAACCTCAGAGTGAAAAGGCGCCATCAGAGAAGATTCAATTTAGTAAGAAAATGAAAAGGTTTTTTACTAAAGGAGATAGATAAGTGTGATTCAAACTCTCCCAAATCTCACAGTGAAAAGGTGCCAACAGAGAAGATTTGTGTATATTCGAAAATGATTTATTTTTTTTTAATAAAGGAATCAAAAGGATTCCCAGCAGAATTGATCGAAGAACCACACAGTCAGTGTTCTTTGCATTTAAACAGTATTTATATAAACCAAAGATTATGAAAGAATGCACAAGAAACTATGAATGCATTGAAAAGACACGACCAAGTCCTGGAGTCCGAGCTGAAAAACGAAAATCTCAGAACCAAACGTCATATAGAGATGATAAAGTGCAAAGATACAGTGATAATGAAAACGGCAGAGGAACGGAACAAAGAACGTGAAACAATTTTTGATACAAAATGTGATTCCAACTTGCCCAAAGCTCAGCTGGAAAAGGTGCCATCAGAGAAGATTCCATTACGTAAGAAAATGAAAAGAATTTTTACTAACGGAATCGAAACGTTTGTCAGCGGAACTGACCCAGGAGTCACATATTCTTTCTGGGCGAGTCCATTTACAGTATTTGAAGCTTCTAATAAAGAATCATGATAAAACAGTATTTCTTTAAGTGATCTGAGTTCTTTAATATGGTCAAATCATCTAATCATTCTTTAGTAAAATAAGCAGAACGGATCTGGGCTCTTTAATAAGGCCAAATAAAGTATTCTGTGTTGAAATAAGTGTTCTTTGCAATTAAGGAGTAGTTATATAAACCAAAAACAATGAGTGGTTTGAATAAATTTTAAAAAAATCAATCCGATGAGAATGAAAAATATTGATATATTTGCAGGTCAATACCTGTACAACTTCATTACCTATTTGATTGTCATTTGTGTAGCAATCACACATATAAGGGCAGAGTTCCTGATCAGAAAATTAAGTGATGAAAATCGATATGCTGAGAAGCTATATAAAATACAAATGGAACAGATACAGGCCAAAAAGAATATTACGAAAATTAAGGTACGACTAGCATGGGAGAAACTATAGGACACAGCATTGAAGTTGGTAAATAAGGAGAGATTTTAAATACATTCAACAAGCAATCAGCAGGAATGCAGCCCTTCAAGCTGAACGTGAGGAAAAGAGTGAGAGTGTGCAGGAAAACATGAATACATTGTATAAACACGACAATCCTGATGTCAGAGCTGAAAAACGAAAAACTCAGAAAGAGCATAGAAACCATCGTGCTAGAAGAGGAGGTAAAAAACCATAAAATACGAAACAAACGTCATGTAGAGATGATGACGCGCATAGATGCAGTCAAAATGAAAATGGCAGAGAAAAGGGAAACTGTAAAATAAAATAAAATAAAATTGTGATTCAAATTCGACCAGGCGCCAAAAGAGGAGATTCAATTTGGTGTGAAATTAAAAAAGATTTTTTACTGAAAAAGAAAAGTGTGATTCAAACTGGCTCAAACCTCAGATTGAAATGGCTTCAGAGGAGATTCGATTAAATAAGAAAATTAAAAGGTTTTTTTTTTTAAAAGAAAGAAGTGCGATTCAAACTCTTCAGAATCTTAGAGTGAATAGAAAATCTTGAGAGTGAATCAGAAAAGATTCGATTTGGTAAGAAAATGAAAAGATTTTTTACTACAAGAAATCAAAAGGTCTCTCAGTAGAATTGACCGAAGAACCACACCTTCTCGCTGTAATGCACTTTGTTGACATGGTGAAAACACATCAGGCCGTTCACATGAGGTTTATAATATAGAATCATGACAAAATGGTCTTTCTTTGATTGACCCGAGTCAAATCATCTAAATGTTGAGTTCTTTAATAAACTTAACGGGAATGATCTGAGTTCTTTAATAAAGCCACATAAGGTATTCTGGTAATCTGAAGTGCAGAAGCTGGAAAGAAGGAAAGACCTGGAAAAAAAGTGTGAACACTTGTGGTGGGAATTTTCCCCGTCTGGGGAGCTGCAATAAAGAAAGTCAATTGAATTGATTTTCCAAGTTTTATTTACCATGTACAGTGGTGTGAAAAACTATTTGCCCGCTTCCTGATTTCTTATTCTTTTGCATGTTTGTCACACTTAAATGTTCTGCTCATCAAAAACTGTTAACTATTAGTCAAAGATAACATAATTGAACACAAAATGCAGTTTTTAAGTGAAGGTTTACGTTATTAAGGGAGAAAAAAAACTCCAAATCATGTTACATGGCCCTGTGTGAAAAAGTGATTGACCCCCTTGTGAAAAAATAACTTAACTGTGGTTTATCACACCTGAGTTCAACTTCTGAAGTCACCCCCAGGCCTGATTACTGCCACGCCTGTTTCAATCAAGAAATCACTTAAATAGGAGCTACCTGACACAGAGAAGTAGACCAAAAGCACCTCAAAAGCTAGACATCATGCCAAGATCCAAAGAGATTCAGGAACAAATGAGAACAAAAGAAATTGAGATCTATCAGTCTGGTAAAGGTTATAAAGCCATCGCTTCAGCTTCAGTTGACTAACAGATGGACAGACATTCTCCTAAGGCTCATCTCAATTTTGCTAAAAAACATATCAACGATTGCCAATGATCTCAATGATTTTGGGAAAATACCTTGTGGACCAACGAGACAAAAGTTGAACTTTTTGGAAGGTGCGTGTCCCGTTACATCTGGCATAAAAGTAACACAGCATTTCAGAAAAAGAACATTATACCAACAGTAAAATATGGTGGTGGTAGTGTGATGGTCTGGGGTTGTTTTGCTGCTTCAGGACCTGGAAGGCTTGCTGATGGAACGATGAATTCTGCTGTCTACCAAAAAATCCTGAAGGAGACTGTCCGGCCATCTGTTAGTCAACTGAAGCTGAAGCGATCTTGGGTGCTGCAGCTTATTAGGTTCAGAGGGCAATTACTTTTTCACACAGGGCCATGTAGGTTTGGATTTTTTTTTTCTCTCTAAATAATAAAAACCATCATTTAAAAACTGCATTTTGTGTTTACTTGTGTTATCTTTGACTAATAGTTAAATGTGTTTGATGATCAGAAACATTTTGTGTGACAAACATTGTTACGTCCTGGTCTAGGTCAGGAACGTCACAACCATTGGAACGAAGTGATTTTTAATAAAACAAAACAATACAAGTCACGCCTTGACACACAGTCAGGCCACGACTGGCCATTCAGGCCA
This sequence comes from Denticeps clupeoides, assembly GCF_900700375.1. Taxonomy (NCBI): domain Eukaryota; kingdom Metazoa; phylum Chordata; class Actinopteri; order Clupeiformes; family Denticipitidae; genus Denticeps; species Denticeps clupeoides. The sequence goes on from NW_021630101.1 coordinate 22,473, forward strand.
TTCACATGAGGTTTATAATATAGAATCATGATAAAATAGTCTTTCTTTGAGTGATCTGAGTTCTTTAATATGGTCAAATTATAGAAATGTTGAGTTCTTTGATTAAGTAAACAGGAATTAAACAGTAATATATATAAACCAGAAGAACAATGAGCGGTTTGAATCAGTTGAAAATGGAAAATATTGATATATTTGCAGGTATTGACCTGTACAACTTGATTACCTATTTGATTTTAATTTTTGTAGCAATCAGAAGTATAAGGGCAGAGTTCCTGATCAGAAAATTAAGTGATGAAAAGCAACAACATGCTCAGAAGCTATCTGAAATACAAACAGAACAGATACAGTCCAAAAAGATAATTACGGCACTGGAGGAACGACTAGTGTGGGAAACATACTTAACCACAGAATTTGAGCGGAAAATAAGGAAAAAACTTGAATGCATTCAACAAGGAGAAGGAATGCAGCCCTTCCAGCTGAAAGTGATGAAAAGAGGTTGCTCTTGTGTGCATGAAAACATGAATACATTGGATAAACACAACAATCCTGAGGTCCTGAGCATAGAAACCATCGTGCAAGAAGAGGCGGTCAAAAAACATCAAATACGAAACAATCGTCATGTAGAGATGATGACGCGCATAGATGCAGTCAAAATGAAAATGGCAGAGGAACATGACAGAGAACGTGAAACAATTTTTATTACAAATAAAAATTGTGATTCAAACTCGACCAGACCAGACCAGACCAGAGTTATAAGTGGAAAGGCGGCATCACTTAAGTCTCAAATAAGTGAGAAAATGAAAATATTTTTTACTAAAGGAAATAAGTGTGATTCAAACTCGCCCAAACCTCAGAGAGAAAAGGCGCCATCAGAGAAAGTTCGATTAAGTAAGAAATTAAGTAAGATTTTTTACTAAAGGAATCACAAGGTTTCCCAGCAGAATTGATCGAAGAACCACACCTTCTTTCTGTAATGCACCCTGTTGACATGGATGAAAACACACCAGACCGTTCACATTAGTTTTATAATAAAAAATATTGGTAAATATTGTTTGTTTTTATGTGATCTGATTCTTTAATATGGTCAAATATTCTATTCCATCTTTAGTAAAGTAAACTTGAATGAGCTGAGTTACTTAATAAAGCCAAATAAAGTGTTCTGTATTGAAATCAGTGTTCTTTGCAATTAAAAAGTAGTTAAATAAACAAAAAAAAAATGACCGGTTTGAGTGTCTTGCTCATGGACACAATGGGAGAAAGTGGGATTTGAACCTGGGTCTTCTGGTTCATAGGTGAGTGTATTACCACCCAGTCTTGAGTTCGGGGACTAAAATCAGCAAAATCATGTAAATAGTCAAATCAGGATTTAAACCAGGATATCGTTTCTAAAGTAGCAAACTGCAGAATCTGACACCTGCTGGTCAGTGTGGGAACTGCAGAATCTGACACCTGCTGGTCAGTGTGGGAACTGCAGGTTCTGACGCCTGCTGGTCAGTGTGGGAACTGCAAGTTCTGACGCCTGCTGGTCAGTGTGGGAACTGCAACTTCTGACGCCTGCTGGTCAGTGTGGGAACTGCAACTTTTGACGCCTGCCCCCTTCTACTGTCAATATACACTCGCTTACTTGGTCACATCACCATATCACATGGCTTCTCTTATCACTCTTACGCTGATGACACCCAGCTCTATTTGTCTTTCCCACCAGAAGATGCCACTTTTGCGACAAAAATCTCGGCCTGTCTCTCAGACATATCGGCATGGATGTCTGAGCGACACCTCCAACTGAACCTATCCAAAACTGAGATTCTGATCTTTCCGGGCAACAACTCGCCTCAGCAAAACCTCTCAATTCAAATTGGCTCGCTACTGTTAACACCCACGGCATCTGTGTGACGTCCCGTGGCAGACTATGGGTGTGTTCTGTTTGTATATGTCTCTCTCTCTTTCTGTCTCTCTCTCTGTAATGTTGCAGGGAGGCTCCTCATCAGCCCATGATTGGACTCCTCCCCCTTCCTGCCATGATTGGTGGGCTGTAATAGGGATGTAAAATGGCGGCTGCTTTGGGACAAGAGGAGGATGTGGTGTGAGGAGAATGTTGTTGGCGGGAAAAAAAAAAAAAAACAAACACAAACACTTCTCAATCAATTTATATGTGGCTTAGTCATAAATATATGTCTGACATTTGGTGAAGTGAAAAGAGTGTTGGTGTGAAGTGAAGGATTGTGACCAGAAGACAAGACTACCTTAGACCAGTTTTCTGTGTGTCTTGTTCTTTCAATGTCCTTGTTTGTAATAAACAATTAGCCATAAGTGTTGTCGCGTCGTTTTGGAGTTTCTGCTCCTATGTCCCATTTGTTATGTCCCTGACCCTAGACCGGGGACGTAACATCTGCAAAAAGCCTTGGAGTTTGGATTGACGACAAACTGAGTCTGAACCATCACGTTGCTGCGATCTCCAGATCCTGCAGGTTGACGCTCTACAACATTCGCAAGATTCGGCCTTTTCTCTCACAACGCAGCTGCTCGTCCAGGCAACGGTCATCTCTAAACTGGACTATTGTAACTCTCTCCTGGCTGGAGCTTCTGCAGTCACCATAAAACCCCTCCAGATGGTCCAAAATGTGGCAGCCCGCCTCATCTTCAATCAGCCAAAATACACCCACATCCCGCCTCTTCTCACCTCTCTCCACCGGCTCCCGGTAGCTGCTCGCATCGAGTTTAAATACTTCATGCTGGCTACAGGAAAGTCAATGGAAGGAACAAGTTGTCCTGCTCCATTCGACTAGCCGTGACTACCACCACCTTTAAGAAGCAGCTGAAAACCCACTTGTTCAAAAAGTATTTCAGACGAATATAACACTCACACACGCACGCACACACTCGCAAAAAATAAATAAATACATTTCTTCGTCCAGCACTTAACAATTCCCTGCATGTTCTCTTTCTGACATGTTCGGCCTTATCAGGGCTCTTAGTTTTGTAAACTCAAAATCTATAGAAACCGAATGAGAAGTAGCTTTGGATAAAAGCGTCTGCCAAGTAAAGTAAAGTAAGTCCAGATGCCTCTGTGTATGGACCCGTCCTATCTATAGTTGTTTCTTCCAAACAAGCAAGTAAATGGATGTTCATCTTTCATCATTGAGTCTTTTCTTGTGTACAAATCCATACAAATGCCTGTTGCTTTGGATAAAAGCGTAAATAAAAATGTATAAGTGGCTACAGGGCTTATCATGAAGATTGCCAGGGTCCTTCAGCGAACATCGCAGACCTTTTTGAGGTGTTGGTATTTGCATTGTTCTGCAAGTAGTAGAAGATATGCAGATGAAAAAAAAAACGCTTCTCAATCAATTTATTTGTGGCTCAGTCATAAATATATGTCTGACATTTGAAATGAACCAAGACAATAAAAGTTGCTTCACAATTTTGCTGGTTTATGGTTCTTTAAAGACTATCATGATGATTCTGTACCTGAAGTCTCTTTCCGAAATTCAGCCGTGGTGCAGAATTACAGCAACTTTTATCCAGTCCCACAATGAGATTTCCCAGAGTGCCATTTCAGTGTCTATAGCTTTAAATGCTAATGAGGAGGAGAGAGGTGGGACGAGGAGGAGAGCGGCCTATAGAAGTTGAGCGAGCATTCGCGAAAGCATGAGAAACAGGATGTAACCTTTCCCCTTATGATGTCATAAGGGGACAAATTCCAGGTCTGACCAAAGCACTCTTTATCGCCATTTCTAGTGTAAGATTGGGCGTCGCAGGACCATGCTTTTGTCTTGCATAGCAGCTGTCTATAAGAAGAAATGTGACATTCCTGTGCAAATTGTTGTGCATGAAGATTCAGCACCTGTTTTTCATGCCTTTTGTCGGACGGCAACGTGTGAAGTGTCGGTCGTCAGGACCGCCCACTCTCTTTGTCTTCCCCAGATGGGAGGCACCGGGGGGCGTGACATCAGAAACAACAGGTTCTGATTGGTCTGTGACAACTTCCTGTAGGCCAATGACAACTTCCTGTAGGCCAGGGGTATAATGGTCTGCTCACATGTGGGGAGGGGACTCTTTTTCTTTTCTTTTCTTTCCCAGCTGTCTTTCCATCGAAACCGGATCTTCTGGTTTTCGAGCCTGCTCTATCATCTCATTATTTCCCATGACTCTGCCTCTTTCTCTTTCTCCCCTTTACTCTTTCTTCTCATTTTTGTTTTCTCTGTAACCTTGGTACCTTTTTTACATTCAATATTCACATGTAACTACAATAATTATTTACCGGCGTTAATAAATTAGAAACTGTTCATTTTTAACCTCTATTGTGCCATGCCTCTTTCTGCCAGGTAACATCAAGTTGGAGTGGTTGAATAAAGTGCTTTGGTTTGGAGGGAGAAGGAGTTTTCTACACTCTCTTCTCTCATACCACACCACGGTTGTTTTTACAAATTACTTCATGCACAACAATTTGCACAGGAACGTCACATTTCTTCTTGTAGACAGCTGCTATGCAAGACAAAAGCATGGTCCTGCGACGCCCAATCTTACACTAGCCACTGTGGGACCTCAGACAGGCTCTGGGAACTCGTATTAACATTACATTTTTTTTGTAAACATTATTTATTCCTCTTGTTTCTCCTTCTGCATTGAGCATGTTGTTGACAAAAGAATTTCCCTCGGGATAAATAAATCCTCTCACAAAGTCACATTTTCATGTCAGTGAACATGGACAATTCTGTATTCCACCTTGGCCCTGACAGATGCGCTACCCCGTTCCATGATGGCGACTCTGTTGATGTATTCGATCCCAGAGATTTTTCATGTTTAGTTTTTTATTTTTTTTATTTTCTATGAACAAATGAGAATGAGAACTGTAGGGATGTATGTTTTTAAGTATAATTTTACTAATCACTAGATGGTACCAAATCATTTTCTGATTTTATTTTTGTGTTGGTGTTCTTTAGTCAGAATCATCAGTAATCAATACTTCAATCAAATGTCTCAAAGAAGTCTTAAAAAACGTGTTAACTGGTTGCTGGTTTCACACCAAGCGTCCCACAAGCACAGAATGCAGAATGCACAGTAGTATTTATTCAAACGAGCACCATTCGGAGAACAGACCTGCCATGACAATGAGTGGTGGAGGCATTTCAACGATACCCTCATGCAAAGTTCACTGTAAAATGCACAGACGTCTTTATTGCAGAGAACACAGCGGAAATCTTCCTGGTGGTTTTTATTGCACCCACTCCTGCCCTCGTGCACATCTCTACATAATCTCTGGGTTTTTTTTTTCTTCTTCTTTGTGCATGTAACAATGGATCGCTGTGTCAGCAGCAGTAAACATCATTCAGGTTCCCGGGGGCCGAATGAGTGGACCGCGACAACGTGGGACGTACGGGCTTCCGAGACCTCTTTCCTTACAAAATGAACGTAGTAGAAACTGCATTTAAAAAAGGAGGAGTAAACAGAACGCAGTCAAGTCCTGTGGATCGGCCATGTTGCAGTGATAAACGCACTTTAAAGCATTTTTCAGAAATTGTTTCTTTTTTTTTTTCTCATGAGAATAACACTGACGTGTGTGTGTGTGTGTGTGTGTGTGTGTGTGTGTGTAAAAGAGAAGATCTGTGTGCGTGTGTGAACGCTCGTCACACTGTCCTCTGCTGCTGCTCCAGGCACTTTTAACAGCAGTTCTGAAGTGACATTCCCACGGGTGGCGGGAGGAGCGGGACGGCTCGGTGTCCCCTGCTGCCGCATCACCTCCTGTCCCCTTTCATACGGTGGTGACCCTCATGACCACCTCCCGGTTGGCGCCGCCCCCCAGCCGCGCGCCGCTGGGCCGCAGCTGGCTGAGGATGTGCAGGATGGTGTAGCCGCAGTGGTGGTTGAGGATAGTCCTTAACCTCTGGCGCCGCCGCCTGGCCCGGCCAACGCCGGACAAGCCGTGGGCACTGCCGCGTCCGGCCCGGCCCCCGGCCTTGCTGCTGGAGCTCAGCGGGTCGCCCAAGTCCTTCGCCTTCTCGTAGTTCAACACTTTCCACTGCTGGTTGACCGCCTGCCAGCGCTTGAAGATCCGGTACACCGACGAGCCCTCGTGGATTATGAGGCCTGTGGAGAAATATGGATTATTTGCTGCGGGGGTGCAGGGTCTCACATATAAACACACTCGCCTATGAACCAGAAGACCCAGGTCCAAACCCCGCTTACTACCATCGTGTCCCTGAGCAGGACACTTAACCCTGAGTGTCTCCAGGGGGGGACTGTCCCTGTAACTACTGACTGTGAGGGCGTCTGGTAAATTTATTACATAATGTGCAGCTATCTTCTCTGAATGTTTCACAGTAATAATATCGACATTTTGCATGTTCCCTTGGTCAGCTGTTTTTATCACAGCAATAGGATTCATCTGCAGGAACGTCTTCATCGGCCATTGTTTCCTGATTCCGGCATATTCCGGCATATTCCGGCGTATTCCGGCGTATTCCGTCAGGCCCTCACCTATGCACACGATGTCCATGAAGCCGTACATGCCATAGCAGATCTGGAAGAGCAGGTCCTGCCGCTGCCACTTGGCCGAGGGGCTGAGGGAGGACCAGATGAGCCAGGAGATACTGGCGATGAGGAACAGGGAGCCCAGGATGATGGCAGCTATCTGAACCTTCTCGATCACCGTGAGAGAAATGGCCTGCCACTGTGGGATGATGAAGAAGAGGCTGAGAGTCCACCAACCATCTGAGTCCTTCTACTTTTTACATCACTTCACATATTAAAATAAATGAACGGCGTTAACACAACTACGTCGTGAGTGCTGCACACACACGTATGCATCACGCCAACGGAGTGACAACACACAACTGGGCTTAATCAAGTAATGTTCTTGCAAATTCATCCAATAAACATAAAATAATTTAGTGTAATAACTCGATTTGAAGATTTTGTACACTAATTCGGTTAAAAAAATAAAATGTTGTAACGAATATGAAGGACGATTTATTGAGGTTAGCAGTGATCATCGGTCTGACTGTTTCATCATATCAGGTGGCCTAGCAGATACGGAAGGGGACCCGTAATCGCCAAGGTGCCACTGAGGTCCCCCTGATGAAGGTCCCGTCCCCCCACACTGCTCCCCGGGCCCCTGTCATGGCTGCGCACTGTCACCACTATCGCCATTTCTAAAAAAAAAAAAAGTGATTGTCAGATGTGATACACAGCAGCACAGCACACAGTGAAATTTGTCCTCTGCATTTAACCATCACCCTGAGTGAGCAGTGGCCACCATGACTGGCGCCCGGGGAGCAGTGTGTGGGGATGCTTTGCTTAGTGGCACGGATCGGGATTCGAACCGGCAACCTTCTGATTACGGGGCCACTTCCTTAACCGCCAGGCCACCACTGCCCCCTAGTTCTAGCCTCTCGGGGAACTCGTATTAATGTTAAATCATCTCACAAAGTCACATTCCTGAGCGTTTGAATAAATTAAAATGGTTTTCCCGGTAAAAACTCTACACTGCTTCTGTACAAGATGTTAACCGCAGTCGGGCGGTGCTGCCAGATAATGGGTTTGCTGGCGATTCGCCCCGAAAACTCTGCTTCCACCCAATCAGTCCGGCAGCCTTTCAGACTGTGTGAACGGGGAGTAAAAGAACTCTCCGGCCCACAAACCACACAATACACGCCACTTCAACATCGATCAGCACAGCGGGGTAAAAATGAGCGCGGGTCAAAGTTACGATCGGGCGTAATAATTATGGGGTTCTTATGGTGTGTCTTTCTTTGCAGGACTGAAGCTGCTGTCTCCAGCCCACACTGCCGTTCTAATCGATCACCCGAAGGATGACTAAATCAATAGAGCTTCCATCCAGCCTGAAACACAATAGTTAAGGTCAATTATCACCCAATTGTCAACGTTGAAGGGCCTGGTGGACAAAGACTTTCACAAGTTCATGTCCTGCGTTAATATTCTAGAAATTTTAATAAAGGTCAGACAATAAACTCATTCTTTTGAAATAAAGACTTTAAAACTTAAAAAATTTGCAAAGCATTTTTATGTTTTCTCAACTTCTACTCTGAAGTGAGTGTCACTGCAGCACAGCACACTGTGACACAACGAAATTTGTCCTCTGCATTGAACCATCACCCTTGGTGAGCAGTGGGCAGCCATGACAGGCGCCCGGGGAGCAGTGTGTGGGGACGGTGCTTTGCTCAGTGGCACCTTGGTGGATCGGGATTCGAACCGGCGACCTTCTGATTACGGGGCCACTTCCTTAGATGCTAGGCCACTTTGCACTAATGTAGTTGTTGAGAGGACTTTTTATTTATTTACAGTGTACAGTGTACGTACCGTTTCCATCACAGTTTCCATCTGACAGACGGAAAAGCACAGATTCGTCTGAAATTCGTACCTGCAGTGGGTTCTTGGTGCTGATGGCCAGAACCTGGTACTTGAAGTAGCAGAGCTCGCAGCTCCAGGATCCGCGCTCACTGATCCAGCGGATCAGGCAGGGCTGGTGGGTGCAGCGTACGGAGCCGGCGCAGCGACACGGACTCAGCAGCTCCCCCTGCAGGACGGACAAAGGCAGAAATACACTTGCTGTTAACTACGTACGCATGTACGTACAGTCGTGGTCCGTATCATGCGTTCTTTGCAGCGTTTTTAAATTAACGGAACGTGTACAGAGATGCAATACCTGCATAATTTTATAGGGCCAGCGTTGTGAGATCTGCACTCAACAGTTAAGATTTACTTTACTTTACTTTACTTTACTTTACTTTACTTTACTTTACTTTACTTTACTTGGCAGACACTTTTATCCAAAGTGACTTACAAGAGGACAACTCCAGCAATTCTCATTCGGTTTCTATAGATTTTGAGTTACAAAACTGATAAGGCCGAACATGTCGTAACTAGACAAATTTTTTATTTTATTTTGTGTGTGTGCACGTGTGTGTGTAAGTGTTAGATTCGTCTGAAATACTTTTTAAATGAGTGGGTTTTCAGCTGCTTCTTAAAGGTGGTGGTGGTCTCGGCTAGTCGAATGGAGCAGGACAAGTTGTCCCACCAGTCAGGGACAACGAAGGAGAACAGAGTGGATTGGGATCGGAGACCGCGTGAAGAGGGAATTTCCGTCTCGTATCGTGTGCGGATCTGAGAGGGCGTGCAGGAGTGTAACTGGCTAGTAGTGTGTTGGTGTAAGAGGTTGAACTTCCATTTACTTTCCTGTAGGCAGCATGAAGAATTTAAACTGGATGCGAGCAGCTACCGGGAGCCGGTGGAGAGAGGTGAGAAGAGGCGTAATATGGGTGCGTTTTGGCTGGTTGAAGATGAGGCGGGCTGCCATATTTTGGACCATCTGGAGGGGTTTTATGTTTAGAGATGACCACTGCCTGGAAGAGGAGCTGCGTAGTCTGTTGTGAAAGGAAAAGGTCTAATCTTACGAATGTTGACCATGACCATGTTTGAGAACCTGTTGAGTGAGCAAGTCGGTAAATATTTGGTTTGTGGCCTCGACACTGATGTCAGGGGGTAACATTTACATGCACAGCGTTTATATCCACAACGCCTTACAGTCAGTAGTGACAGGGACTGTCCCCGCCAGGAGACACTCGGTTAAGTGTCCTGCTCAGGGACACGATGGTAGTAAGTGGGGTTTGAACCTGGGTCTTCTGGTTCATAGTCGAGTGTGTTACCTGCTAGGCCACTAGCACCCTGTTCGTAACTGTTCGTAAACTGTAAACATAATGATCTGAAAATATGTATTCATACCTTCAGCCAATATTAATTCTTTACTTTTAAAGCACGTTTTAGGTATGAATTCAGCACTTACATTAGAGAAATTTTCTTTCGTCGACTGAATGCTGAGTTAAACCCGGGCCCGTCTGCCACCAGAGCGGTAAAGTTCGTCACGGCACCTCTAATTACCTCAAGTCCACCGTTCTGTAATGGGGGTCGTCCAGTACACGCAGTGCGCGGTTCTGGCCCGTCTGCCAGATCCTTCCTCGCCGCGCTAAACAGACACTGGAATTGGCCCTTTAAGACATGACGGCCTTTCTGATCGATCAATACTCTGCTTAATGGTTAAGAGTCCATCAGCGGCTCTAATGAGGCACGTGGCGAGACTTTAAAGTGTTTTTGTGTCATTTCATGTGCTAGTAGCCTTGTGTGTAACACACTCGCCTGTGAACCAGAAGACCCAGGTTCGAACCCCACTTACTACCATCGTGTCCCTGAGCAGGACACTTAACCCTGAGTGTCTTCCAGGGGGACTGTCCCTGTAACTACTGATTGTAAGGCTGGTGGGGTACTGAAAGTAGGGTGGTTGTAGCCTAGTGGGGTAACACACTCACCAATGAACCAGAAGACCCAGGTTCAAACCCCAGGTGGGGACTGTCCCTGTAACTACTGATTGTAAGTGGCTCTGGATCAGGACGTCTGGTAAATGCCGTAAACGTAAATGAAATTTCCCCACAGTTCTGTTGGCCGAGTTTAAATGGTTAATTAATGTGATCAGTCGGGCGAATTCTCATCACGAGAAGGTTGCACCAACAGCGTCGGACTCCAGCTCGCCTCTCAGCCATGGGGGTCGGAGACGAGTGAGAAGGTTCTAACGCGACGTGATAAACAAGGAGGGTGAGGAGATACCTGCTCGGGCCCCTGGAAGCAGATCCGGCACTGGGGCGTGCGCATGCCGCTGCCGGTGCTGCTGCTGAGGGACACGGCGTCCAGGCCGGCCTGCGGCCTGGGCTCCTTCTCCTCGAAGGCCAGGCTCCGGGGCCGGGGGTCGCTGCCGTAGTAGTCCTCGTCGTCGTCCCGCGAGGAGCAGCCCACGAAGGGCGGCCACCCGCAGCCGCCCACGGCCAGGCCGCGCATGCCGGCGGGTCGGTGGAGGTCGAGGTCTATGTCCGAGTCGGGCTGGCGGGAACCAGATCGCATGAAAACCAGGACCTTCAGTTCGTTGAAAAACATGCGGATCCGGTATTTGAACATGTTTGGCGAATGAACAGTGAATGATTATTGATTATTAGGAATATTATTATTATTACGAGCGCTGGTGATGCTGGTGTGTTTGTTTTCCTTCTGATGCCATGTGTGTGTGTGTGTGTGTGTGTGTGTGTGAGCGTCTCAGTCAATGCAGATGAACGATTCCACCCTCAGCGGGCCAGCAGTCCTCCACCGATCCACGGCCCAGCTCCGCGGACATGGCCCTGCGTGGGGATCCTGGCGCTCCTGGTCTGGATCAGAGGACGATGATTTAGGATGAGGAAGAGGAGGAGGAGGATAAAGGAGGCTACCACATCATCTCCACCGTCCTCCACCGCCGCCGCGGAATCCACGGATCTCTCATCTCCGTCGCGGGTCCATGGCGGCCGGGCTCGGCGGTGCGTGATGCTTTGTGAGAGTAAAAAAAAAAAAAAAAAAACAGAAGGAAGAAGGACGGAGGACAGGAGAACGCTGCGAGGCTCCAGTCAGACGCTCGTCGTGACGGATCCACATCCGTTCCGGTCCAGGTGGGGTCTCCAGGTGGGATCGTTCGCAGTCCTGGCGCGTATTGACCAGCGTCGCTCTCCGAGGTGCTGATCGCCTCCGTGACGTCCGTGCCACGTGGAAACGACCCCGCCAAACCCGAGACGCCAGTGCGCCTGCGCGCATTTCTGGCGCTGCACAGTACAAACGGGGGCTGATCCAGTCATTCAGGACCGTGTCTCATCGATGCAACCTTAACCGAGGACCGGATCGATCAGGATGAGGGGTGGTAGTAGCCTAGCTGGTAACACACTCGCCTGTGAACCAGAAGACTCGGGTTCAAACCCCACTTACTACCATCGTGTCCCTGAGCAGGACACTTAACCCTGAGTGTCTCCAGGGGGGGACTGTCCCTGTAACTACTGACTGTGAACCAGAAGACCCGGGTTCAAACCCCACTTACTACCATCGTGTCCCTGAGCAGGACACTTAACCCTGAGTGTCTCCAGGGGGGGACTGTCCCTGTAACTACTGACTGTGAACCAGAAGACCCAGGTTCAAACCCCACTTACTACCATCATGTCCCTGAGCAGGACACTTAACCCTGAGTGTCTCCAGGGGGGGACTGTCTCTGTAACTACTGACTGTGAACCAGAAGACCCGGGTTCAAACCCCACTTACTACCATCGTGTCCCTGAGCAGGACACTTAACCGAGATTTGAAACCTTATACGACATGCAGCGCTGTCCGCTCACACCAGCTGCTCATTATCTTGTGCAAATAAAAACGAGTAAAGTTCATTTATTCAAAACGCAAGAACGAGGCGTGAGGCCAAAATGGTCAGGAAGACTGGAACTCTTCACGAAGAGCCTGCAGTGGAACTGTTACAGGGCTGTTCAGGGCTGTTCAGGGCCGTGGAACAGCTGCGGTGGAGCTGATTTATTATTACTGCACATTCCCGGCGTGCAGAAAGTGGGTCGGCCGAGCGCATTAATTATTGAATTGTTCCAAAGTCAGGACAGCCTCACCTTTACTGGCTTGCCTCTGCGCCTGGACCGAATTAGCCGGGCTATTGTTGCACATGGTGCATCCCTGAGGAATCACCACCATATCTGCTGCCGGGCCGAGAGGGGTCATTTACACCCAGGGTTCGACTTCAAATCGCGGCCTGTTCCATTATTTATGTCCACGTGGACGTGTCTCAGGCCCGTCCCGGGCCTCGCTCAGCGTCTTTCAGGCAACACAGCCAACGAGAGCATATTCAGGTAGCAACAGAGCCCGGCGACACCGCCTGCATATTTAACAGGCGGAGACAAGGGATCCATTACATCCTCCCAGCATGCACTGCACCACAGCTCAGCGTTGTGCATGGCGTCGCATCACGTCGGACCTTGTGGATATGAGGAGAGATATGACCACGACCTCCTCTCCAGCCATGTGATCCATCCCGAGTCCAGCATTTCCAAACTTCCTCAGGAAAACCACCACACAGCCTGGCATGGACTTTTTATGTAACAGCTCTTGGCCATTTGGCATCCCTTAGTGCTTCAGGAACACTTAATTATGCAAACGAAAGTGTATTTATTATAACAAGCAGTCTCTAACCATCCAAGAGAATATCTACCTTGGTTCCAGTGTTTTCTTCCCTCCATTTCAGCCTTTGGAGCAACTCATTCACAGCTCTGATATCTAATGTAGGTTATGCCATTACTATTTTAACTTTCCCCGAATTCAGCCTTGGAGCAGAATTACGGTCCCACAGCGAGATTTGGCAGGACGCTGTAGCTTTAAATGCTAATGAGGAGGAGAGGGGGAAATGACGTCATCGACGCCACTCACCAATCACAATGTTTGGCGCAGAAAGGAAGTAGCGTCGACGTTTTTCCAGAAAAACATAAATCCCCTCATGACGACAAATTCCAGACCCGACTGAGCTGCCGCTCTCAAGCAAAGTGAATGTCATTGTGATGCACAGCAGCACAGCACACGGTGTCATCTGCATTTAACCCATCACCCTGAGTGAGCGGTGGGCACCATGACAGGCGCCTGGGGAGCAGTGTGTGGGGACGGTGCTTTGCTCAGTGGCATCTTGGCGGATCGGGACCTTCTGATTACGGGGCCGCTTCCTTAACCGCTAGGCCACCCCTTCCCTCTGAACGGTGAAGCAGAATGACCACCGCGGGACCACAGACAGACTCGGGGAACTCGTATTAGCGTTAAATCATCTCACAAAGTCACATTTTCACGTCAAGTTATCCTTCTACAGAAAAGAAGTCAGACTGTCATTACTTTAAATGGCGATATTAAGAAAACTAACCAACATTTCGGTTTAACATCCAACTTTATTGTCCAATCATTTCGGTTTTCCAGAAACAAAAAAGAGCATAACATAACCAGTACAAATCAGCAGCATCGCTTTCTTTCATCACCGGGTTTCCAAATTAAAGAAATATCGTTTCTCAAAAAAAAACACAAGCAGGTGTTGAGGGAGCAGCACACGTCAAGTTAAAGGCTGGCGTACAAATCTCTCATAAATTAGTCTAAAAACACATCACATAAATGTATTAGAAACAGAGTACTTCTAAGGTCCGAGGGGGGGGGGAAATGCATCAGATCAGACGGTACCCTGAAGGAAAAAAAAGCAATAAAAAGGAGTCCCTATGAACAAATATTACACATATTTTAAGGAGGAGTCACACATCAAGCAAACACGACACATTGGCAAAAAAAGAAAGATGGCAACCGTAACAGTGCATGTACATGACATAAATATACAAAAGCCCACTTGGTACTACTGGTTATTCCTAAAGTTCGACTGGAACACTGGTTTGTGGTTGAAAGGATCAGAAGGACAGTGTGTGTGTGTGTGTGTGTGTGTGTGTGTGTGTGTGTGTGTGTGTTAAAGGCAGCACGGGGGGGGAAATGGTAGAGGAACAGGTTGGCCGTTAACACTTATATATTAATGTGAGTGCATGTTCCTCAACCCCCTTTTAAGCAAGAAGTTCCAACCTTCTTTCATCCTTCCGTCTTACGGGGAGCAGTGAATAAAACACACAGGAAAAGGGGCTCATTTTACTTCTCGGTCCGTTGAAATGCACCCAAAGAACCACAAACCTGCCATCGGTGGGGCGTAATAACGCTCATCTAGAAAGCGGCCCAACTCCTCATTTAAAGAAAAGACGGCAGAAAGCAGAAAGAAACTGAAAGTGCGCGGGCGTCTCGCCCTCTTCGTGCGGCGCGAGGACTGCAGTCCGTTGGCAAATGAAGAAGTACATGGCTCAGCCGATGGCGGCGCCCCCTCCTGCGCGTTTACCGGGAAGCTCTACGCACACGAACACACACTTACTACACGCACCTCGCCGGAGGACTCGTGTTAGAAGATGCATCAGTAACAGGCATGTTTGTTGGTTTAAAATAATTTTTTTTTTTTTTTTTGTTATTAATGAGAGCCAGCGGCCACGCGCAGCCCGGCGGAATTCACTCAAGTCAAGGACGCCCCGCGCGAGGAAGGTGGAGCCCGAACCATCCTGCCATCCCATCATACATGAGGTCTCGGCGTGTGACCGAATCGAGCACGACTAACGGCGTGAAGGGGAAGTGTGACGGGTGAGGACGCTGCGAGACGCTCGGGCGCGTTCAGTCCTGCGAGATTCTCCAGAGCGACCGGCTGGCGGAAATTCAGGCTGGATCCGAGTCTGCTGCGGTGCACGTTATTCAGCTGGGGGAGCGGGTGATGGGAGCAGGGCGAACGGGGACTATAAGAAAGCGCTGGGGTTCGCTGCCGGGTCCTTCTGGTTCCTGTAGCGCATGGCCAGCCAGACGCCTAGAATCTGAAGGGGGGAGAGAAATAAACAGTTCACTTATTCGGTTCAACGTTTCTAAAGAAACGAGTCCAACAGACAGACAGACCAACCTCGGTAAAACTAAAGAAAAGTCCAACTCCTCCCAGGATCCGGAGCGCTTCGGAAGCGTGCTGCAGCATCAGGGTCCCACAGGTGCTACAGCTGCCTTTCGGTTTGCACTCCTGCGGCACAGCACCCAGAGAACGGGGCAGAAACGAGAGGGCGGGGCTCATTTTAAAACTCAACATGCGGCCACGTTTCACACAGAAGAATGTCGTAACTCATTATATATTCAAAATAATCTTCAGTCTGTATAAAACCAAATAAGAGGTATATTGGGACCTTCATCAGATCTCTGTTCTGTGTGTGTGAGATGTTACTTGAAGAGAAAATTGATACGTAGAGAACTGATAAGGTCGTCCCTTACTGATCTTCAGGGTGCTGATTCCTATGAAGGTTCATGAGTGTTCAAAAAGGGCTAAAGGTCTCCTCTGATATGGAACTTCAATCTATGTTCCTGTGAAGGGAACCTGCCTCCATGCTAAATGAAGTTCTGGTCTTCTGCAAGACAAAAAAAAAAACATTTGAGTGTTGAATAGACGAGCGGTCGTACCGCAGGACAGGCCGCCCAGTCCTTCTCGTACTGAGCTTGGGGCGTCTTGAGGAGGCCGCAGCAGTCGAGCTTGCTCTCCAGGTCTCGGGTGGAGTTGGCCATTAACTCCCAGGTGGAGTTCAGCAGCTTCAGCTGCGACAGTTCAGACACACATCCAAAAATCACACAGGTCCCCAACAGAAGACCTCCGAAAGACCCCAAAGACAGGTGGGACAAATCACTTGTAGCTTAGGCTGACAGACAAATTCATACGAAGCCATGAAAGACCCCACCTGCTGATTCTCGTTCATGGCCAAGCAGGAGCAGGAGACTCCAAACTGGAAGAGGAAGACTATGAACAAAATGACCATGTACTGCGGAGAAAGGGGTTAAGGGACAATCAACACACAGGAATTGTGGTTTAAGAAAAAAAAAAAAAAAAAAAAAAAAAATTTTAAGCCCTAATTCAGCCTACAAAAAGAAAAGAAAGAAAAGAAAAAGAGAAACAGATGGTGGATACGAAGAAAAGCATGACTTGGTGGTGATGGATGGCACCAATGAGCCCGACGATGGCGATAAGCAGGAGGAAGACGCCCACTGCGATCACGCCACCGATGATGTGGATGCTGGACACGATGCCAAAGCCCTTCCCCCACGCTGCCACGCCCACCAGCAGGAGCCCTACCAGCTGACACAGGAGAGAAAAAAAAAAACAGCAGCTCAAACAATCATCTGGCACGTTCTGAAGCACCTTGATCCTGAACTGAGAACTACGAGCGGCTTCCTATTAAACGTAATTTCCACCAATCATGAACCGTCTCACGGAAGCAGCCGTGAACTACATGAGCAGGAATATCCAAGCAAGTGGTGGCCTAGCGGGGAAGGAATTGGAAGGTTGCGAGTTCGAGTCCCGAACCGCTAGGGTGCCACCGAGGTCCCCTTGATGAAGGTACCGTTCCCACATGGTGCCCACTGGTCACCAAGGGTGTTGGTTAAAGAGAAGTGATTGTCATTGTGATACACAGCAGCACAGCACACGGTGCATGCAGTGAAACGAGTCCTCTGTATTTAACCAGCGCCCTGAGTGAGCAGTGGGCAGCCATGACAGGTGCCCGGGGAGCAGCAGGTGCGGACGGTGCTTTGCTCAGTGGCACCTTGGCGGCATCTTGGCGGTTCGGGACTCGAACCCACAACCAACCTTCACCGCATCATAACGACAACGAGATTTATAAACCTCTTCGTCCTCACGGCCTGTTCAGAGCAACATTCTGGGCCACAACGTGAACGTTTCATCTGTTCCATCCATGACTAGTGGACGACCTGGTTATTTATCTCCAGCGCAGAGCAGCATGTCAGCAGTAAACAACGAAGGAGGAAGAGACCGACCACACCTAGTTCCAGGTGAGGTATTAAATGGCAGTAAGCTAATAATAATAATGATAAAAAAAATAAAAGAAAAATATTTAGAAATCCTGCGTCGTTCAGCCAGCAGCTCGGTGTGCCACCATTTTCTACCTCCCCGTCAAATCCTGCTCACATGCAGCTATTCCCCCCCCCCACACAACTCTCTCGATTTCCATCTATATGTGGACCGCAGCTCGATGGAAGTTCCCTCTTCGTGACCGGACGTGCTGAGGTGGGTTTTTTATTTTATTTTTAACCGTCCTCCGACAGAATGTGCTGCCCGGCTGCAGGTCGCTTCATCGGCCGACCGGACAGCGCTGGAGCCGGGCGGCACATTCTGTCGGAGGACGGTTAAAAATAAAATAAAACAAAAAAAACCCTCCGCCGATATTTCACGTTCGGGCGAAAGCAGGGACAATTAGTCACGTAAAAAAAAAATACACTAAACTGCAGATAAATCGCAGAACTTCGCTCACCGAATGTTAGCCTGTTAGCCTAGCCAGCTACCGTGGCCGAGCGGAGGATAACGATCGGCCATTCTTACCGGTCGTGATATTTAATATTCATATCACTCCGCCAACATACTTTATTTCTCGCCAGAAACCGCCGCGACAGAAACACGCGTACGAGGGAGGATAATAATGCCGCGGCCGGCGTGGGGTGGCGTGGCGGTCCGCTCCTCACCATGTACACCACGTTGAGCGAACACAGCGCGTTTTTCGAGCAGGTGAAGCCGCCGCAAACCATCTTCGCGTTCCGGTGACCCGACGGGCCCGTCGGTCGTCGGTTGTCGGTGTCGCTGCGTGTGGCGGCCGCTCGCCGTTTTTGCGAATAACAGCGACGCGCTGACGTCACCCGGGAGAGGCCTTTACGTCACCGGCCGGAGTCACGTGACGACGCCTCGTCCCTCGGCATGTGAACCCCGCTGCCGACCCGCGACCCACTAATGATTTCTGGTGACAACTGAGGTGCAGCGTACAGAAGGGGACAGTGATGATGATGATGATGATGATGATGATGATGATGCTGAATGCAAGGCAGGAAGTACGAACTGTTCACAATGGTGCTCTTAACGTGGAACAGGACGCGTTGTAAACGAGAGTGTTGACCAGCAGGGGCCGCCGTGGCGACAAGCTGCACCGAGAAGCGTGTAAAATGGTGCCCAGAGACACATGCAAAGACTCGTCAGTTTCACTGAACTCCCAGAACGAAAAAAAAACCCATTTACATGTTCGGCATTTACCAGACGCCCTTATCCAGAGCGACTTACAATCAGTAGTGATAGGGACAGTCCCCCCCTGGAGACACTCAGGGTTAAGTGTCCTGCTCAGGGACACGATGGTAGTAAGTGGAGTTCGAACCTGGGTCTTCTGGTCCATAGGCGAGTGTGTTACCCACTAGGCCACTACCGCCCTCATCCAGAGCGCCTTATAACATCTGAAAGTAAAACGGGCTTGTAAAAGCCTGAAATGAGACCCCCGCTAAAAAATATCACCCTTCTGCGATTGCTGAGTGCAAGAAGTGTCTTGCAGTCCCTATAGGCAGAGTGGCAAGTCGACTGACCCATTTTCAGCCGTTGGAGTCAATTTAACCACAAGATCCTGTTTGTGACAATGTCAAGCATTCAGAAACCGTGTCAAACCAGGAAGCAAATTCAAAAGCAGAGAGAGGAAATTGACACAAGCGCAGCAAGTGCACTTTTGCCGTCCTGCGCGCCACCTTCTGTTTCCTAGCATGGAGGGGGAGGCGGAGGGGACGAATGGTCATCAGGTGTGATTCGTGCGACTTGTGCGGGGAGCAGGATGAATAGTACCACTAAGGTGGCCCACTCGAGTGCCATTAGGGCAGAAGTGAGGCGCCACGAGAGCGTCCAGAACAACGTCAACCGGCTCCTGAAACTGCTGGAGAGGGTTGGGGATCCGCAGCTGAGGACCGGGCTGAAGCTCTACCTGCACAGCATCCAAGGTGAGCCACGCCGAGCCTGAATATTATTGCCATATTGTCCGTCTGCGGGCGTTTCTCCAGCAGAAGATCCTATGTTGGATGTTTAAACACGTTTTGCTGGTAAATGTGTCCGTCATCGTTGTATTTTGGAGCTCATTGCAATAGACACCATGGTGGTGAAGATGCTGAAGTCTGGGCTGTGTGTGAGGTAGGTGGTTCAAGATGGTCTCTGAGAAACAGCAGGTGGGACGAGGTTAAAGACACCACGAGACTTCCTGTCTCCGATGCGTGGGTTTCCCTAGAACAGGCCTCAGAGCTCCTGCCTCAGCTCAGCTCCGCTTCGGAGTTCCCGATGGCCATTTATTTCAGTTCCCGATGGCCATTTATTACAATTCAACTTGGCACGGCAGACAGAGGCTGTAACGATGAAGCCTTGAACATGTCGTGTTGTTGTACTTCCTGTGTGACGCTCGGCGGCTGACCCAAAAAGCCACTTCCTGTCAGTCTGCCACCACCTGCCGGCAGAGTTTGTATCTATATTATGTCATTTACACAAAGTAGAAATGAAAATCACAAATTGTATCATGTTATACGTTTAAAGTCTCAGAACATTCAGTCTAACATCAGATATTAATAATAATTCATTCAAATAAAAACTATTACTGAAAAGTAATGGGGCAAAAAGGGTGCTGATTATACATTTTACAGCATTTACCAGACGTCCTTATCCAGAGAGACTTACAATCAGTAGTTACAGGGACAGTCCCCCCCTGGAGACACTCAGGGTTAAGTGTCCTGCTCAGGGACACAATGGTAGTAAGTGGGGTTTGAACCTGGGTCTTCTGGTTCACAGGCGAGTGTGTTACCCGCTAGGCCACTACCACCCTAAGATAAGATAAGATAAACCTTTATTAGTCCCACAAGTGGGAAATTTACACTGTATTTTTATGGAGGTCACTGGATAGCTCACTGGATATGAAGAAGGTCCAATCCATGCTCAGGATTGTGAAGTACACACATTTAAGATTGGTGGTACAAACCATCACCAACCCTGCACTGACACCATTTGCAGGCTCACTCTACCCGGGAAGGGGGTCCCTCTCTGTATCACTCCTTCCCAACGTTTCTTCATTTCTTTTTTCTCTCTCCTAGAGTTTTTTGTGTGGAGTTTTTCCTTGTGTGCAGAAGGGTCAAGTGTGGGGGGCGTCAACTGTAGGGCCTGTCAAAGCCCATTGAGACGTACTGTATGTGATTTTGGGCTATATAAGAAATAAATTTGTTGTTGTTGTTGTGGTGGACTGTCTCCTTGATCAAAGAAATATGAAGAAAATATGTAAAATACCTTATTGTGTCATTGTTGCACAAATCTATTCCATTGAAGTTTCTGTGTGTTTGAGTCAGAAGAGGGTGTGGAACAGTGCAGGAAGCACTGATTGTGTGTGTGTGTGTGTGTGTAGACTACAGCGTGATGACGCTGTAGTCTACGGTGTTACAATATCGGGACGACTGTTGATGAGTTAACAGGACTGGGACTCGAAATTCGGCCTCATTGATCTCTGTCCCCTCAATCACTCCGCTGCGAGCCACAACAACCTCCTCGATTGGACAGAAGCCCCCCCTCCCCCTTCTGGCGAGCTATTATTAGCATATCAATTACCCTCCACCAGATGTCTGCACAGACCTGCCTGGGGGTCATGGGGTTAGGAGTCATTTCCTTTTTTCCCCCCGAAGACAACGGGCTGAAATTCTCCACAATTCGAAAAAAAAAAAAGCAAGCAGGCTTGCAGTGAAATTCGCTCGGAGGTCTTCCATTAATCTTCACGCGCGTACGTCCGCGCTTTCGAATGTTTAACTAGCGCAGGAGCCGAGGCGCCGGGGCAATAAACCAGCCATTGTTCCCTCGGGTGGAGAGCAGGTGCCACAACCACCAGGCTGGGAGAGACGCACCGGAACCCACGCGAGGAGACAAGATGGAAAAATCATCTTCCTACGCCAGTTCCCGCTCAGAGTGAAATGATTTAAGACCTCAGTGTGGGGCGGCTGCGGTGCGTGAGTGAAGCAATCGGTCCGGTGACGATGCTGTTAAAGATAAAGGGGGGGGGGGGGGGGGGGGGGGGGGGGTTCTATGAATCCTTCAATGGCCTGTTGAGGTGTTTGGGGGGGCTCGTCCCCGCCTTTTTCCCAGCGCACACGTGTGAGAGGGAAGGAGGGGCGGCGGCGGCGGCGGGGAGCGGTGTGTCTGGTGACGGCGGCAGAGCACCAGCGAGAGAGCGAGCAGGAGGGAGGGATGCAGGAGAGGCGAGGCGCGGCGGCGGCGGCGGCGACCCGCAGGAGGCTCCGCATTTTCGCCGGGGGCCGGCCCTGCTGACGCCGAGCGGGAATCTCACGGGGACCGCGTGGCTTCTTCCACAGGAGTCCTGCTCCGTTGTGACTTCATCTTGGAATGGATGAGGTAATATTTGCGCCGCTTGTTTCTGCGTTTCTGACGGCTGTCACCACTTGAGACTTTTCTTCTCGGCTGGTTTTCACGAGACTGCAGCTGTAAAATATGGAGATAGTGGAAGGACGTCGTAGACCAATCTGGATAATGGACTGGCAAGATTGCTGAAGATATTTCCAGATTTTACTCGTCTGTCCTCCAACATCTGACATGAGCCAAGGAGAAGAACTGCAGCCTCGGACCACCTACCTCATCTCTCTGACCCTGGTGAAGGTGGAGGCGGTGGGAGAACATGAGGTGGGGCAACCCAGACCAGCAGCTCAAGCCGTGGCCGCCGAGGTTGGGCAGAAGAGACCTGGGTCGCCAGTGGATGAAGGAAAGCCTCCTCTGATATTGGGCGTCGCAGAGGAAATGGAACAGGGGGCAGGAAAATGTATGAAGCTGAAAGAAGGGGAGAGGATCCCTTCCATTGCCCATCAAGACAGGGGACGGCTGACTTGCAGCAGCCATTTACAAGACCGGGACCAGAAAAATGTCACCACAGTCAGCGGAGATCAGGTTCACAGCCAGGAAGCCCAAGAGAAGAAGAAGAACACCCTGGAGTATGTTGGCCAGCGTCCATTGTCCCTGCTGAGTGTTCATGGTAGTGTCTCAGGTCACCGAGAACAGCGTGACAAATCTTCCAAGAGCCTGGAACGCAAGACCAGTAGGACCAGCCCACCTAAAGCCGGGCCCTGTCGAGCCTCCTGGGCTGAGAGTGGATCTGGCAGCTGCCCGGGCGGGGCAGGTGGCGAGGGCGGAGAGCAGGGAGATCGCATGGTGCCCGGGAGGCCCGGCGCCGCGGGGAGAGTGTTGACGGGCTCGGTGTCTCTGCCAGGTCCGGACACTCTGGCCCCCAGGGCGCTGCGGAAGGGGAAAAAGAGCCGAACGCTGGACAACAGTGACCTGCACCGCCTGTCCGAGGAGCTGTTCCAGACCAGGGACGACCCTTCTGCTCCCAACCACCCACGAGCCACCCAGACCCAGCGCAGCCGCGACCGCAAGATGCTCAAGTTCATCAGTGGCATTTTCACGAAGAGCACACCAGCCGGCCCACCACACAAGTCTGTGCAGAGACACTCCAGCGAGGACGAAGGTACAAGTTTGTGTTTGTACACGCGCGTGGTTTCCAACAGTAGATCGTGATCGCTGTAGCTATCGTTACATGAGCGGGGTCCCAAGAACTAGATTATCTACAATTGCATCAAGAGAACACTCCCACCCATCCTGCTTCTAATCCGGGACGCTCTTCTAACGGGATATAATCCAGTGAAACCCACGTCTAAGGCAGCAGCAGTTACGTCCGGTTGTCTAATCCCATCTTTGACGTCCCGCCCGCTGCCACTAGAGTAGCAGCTCTGGCCTGTTTTCCATCGGTGTTACACTTCTCATCACCGGCGCCTCGAGAATTTCCAATATGCAGGGGTGACACGGTGTTTACCAGAACGTCCACTGCTACATCCACTAGGTGCCGGACAATATATCATCGATGACGGGAACGTGAATAATTAACCAGACCTTAAATGAGCCTGCAGGGGAAAGATAACTAAGTGACTGAAGTTATTGTTCTCTATTTGCAATATTAAATATAGAACTATTATATAATAATGTAGTATACTATAATAGAATGAAAAAAATACATTGCAACTACAAGGGCACAAAAACATAGCATATAAAAAGCATATTTCGTGACATATTTTCATTCTTTTGTTTGTGTGTGTGTGTGTGTTTCATATGCTTGCATCTTGTGGTACATGTGCTCAGAATGTATTTGTGTGCATGCTCTGTGGACAGGAGCAAAAGCCGCGGTTGGAGGAAGGGTTGTTATGGCAACAGGAACGTGCCGGGAGGGATGGCGATTGTACAGGATACGTGACACTGGGTGGGGATCCACCAATGCGATGATGGGAAGAGCATTGATATGAGCTAATGAGGGGAAATTAGGAGCAAGTGCAGCCCAGGCAGCTGCATCGTTCTGATTGTTCTATGCTGTGCTGAAGTGTCTCCACGCAAGACAAAGAGATCCTTTTTACGGACAGAGCATTAGAAAGTTGAAAATTGGAAATGATGAATATGGGCTACATGTCTTATCTTCGGCAGCTTGTGAAGGTATTTAGACTAAAATAGCATCCCTCCTTTTTCTTCGGTAAAGAGCAGGTCTGATGTGCACAGATCGGGCCCGGCGGCCACGGGCTGCGTAATGGCGGCCTCCCGCAGCGTAGCTGCACCACGCCGAGACACATCTGCACTGGTGCAGACAACGCGGTCGGAGGGAGGGAGGGAGACAGCCTGCTGTGCCTGTGCCATCTCTGGCATCGCACGGCTGGTGCCACGACAGATGCCATGGAGCCACCTCTCCTCTCCTCGAACCTCCTCTGTCAGCACCGCCCCACCAGATGCTGCAAAAAAACACAAACTCTCTTTTGTACCACAATGTTGGGACATTTTTGCCCACGTTTGACGCCTCTGACATTGATAAAAAACGATAAAGTTATCCAACATTCTCTCTCTCTCTTTCCACAGTGGCTTGTGCAAATGGTCAAGAATGGACTCTAAACCGCACTATTCCGGAGCTGCGCTTGGTGAGAGAACCACTAACCTCAAAACTACAATCTTTCATATTTTATACTGAAGCCTAGGTTGGTTTTTGGAGACCTTTTCCGTTTTAAACGCTTCTGTGAAAGCTTCTGGGCTTTTGTGCCTGCCCAGGGGGTGCTGGGAAGTCTTCGCAGTGGCAAGTCCGCACTGGTGTACAGATATGTGACAGGCAGCTACCTTCCACTGGAGTCCCCTGAGGGTACGGTCCTTAGGCACCCCAACTGCGTCTCATCCTGCCTAGGCTCCCTGCACCCCTGCTCACTTCCCTTTCCTCGTGTTTTTCATGCCCAGGGGGAAGGTATAAGAAGGAGGTGCTGGTGGATGGACAGAGTCACCTCTTTCTGATCAGAGATGAGTCTGGCCAGCCAGACGCTCAGGTATTTATGTCTGGACCACATGCATGAATTTCATACTTCTAATCGACCACAGTTCAAATGAATGTATTTACTGATCGCACCTCCCTGTCTGAATCCCTGCAGTTCTGTAACTGGGTGGATGCCGTCGTTTTTGTGTTCAGCCTGGAGAATGAGGGCAGTTTCCAAGATGTTTACAAGAACTACAAGGAGCTCAGCAGCCATCGTGGCGGTGCTGAGATTCCTCTGATTGTGGTGGGCACTCAAGGTAACCACAAAGACACCCAGTGGTCACGTGACGTGGCGCATTCAGAAGAGTCACAGAATTCTTGAGATCGATTCTGCTCACCTCTCAGATAAGATCAGCAACACAAATCCACGCGTGATCGAAGATAAACGGGCGCGGCAGCTGTGTGTGGACGTGCGGCGCTGTGCTTATTACGAGACCTGCGCCACCTATGGCCTGAACGTGGACCGGGTTTTTACAGAAGGTACGACTAGAAATGCATGAAAGCGTTGTACTAAATATAACTTCATTTGCTTTGGATGCAGTTCTATAGATGCAGTTGAAAGCGGCTGTCAGAGGTGCTGAAATGCACACGTCAGAGTTACATTTACAGCATTTACCAGACGCCCTTATCCAGGGCGACTTACAATCAGTAGTTACAGGGGACAGTCAGGGACACGATGGTAGTAAGTGGGATTTGAACCTGGGTCTTCTGGTTCATAGGCGAGTGTGTTACCCACTAGGCGACTAAGAGTTCTTGTTGCTGCGTTCATTTAGTGCCAGAAACAAGCACCACTTTATATGGATATTATGATTTAGAAATTGTGTTGGCTGCAGGACGCAGGAGTTTGGCCAGGGATGGTTTATGGCTTGACCACATATATTTATTTCACTTTTTTCCCCTCCTTTTCGGTCCTCAGCTGCCCAGAAAATAGCGACGGCTAAAAAGCAAGCGTCCCTCGCGGCCTCCTGTAAATCCCTACCGAACTCGCCCTGTCATTCTGGGGACTCGTCCACAGCGTCTGGACCCTACCAGGTACAGGTCAAGTCCAGCAGGGTCTGCAGGGGTCATAAAAGCAAGACTAACTAGCCGCTCCAAATCTCTCCACCCTCCAGGCCAGTAATGGAGGTCAGAGCAACGACTTCTCCTCGTCTTTGCCTTCCACGCCCGTGGTTGGCCACAAGGAGCTGCGGGGAGAGGGCGGCTCCCAAAGGAACCTCCCCCGCCGACGGACGTCCCTTTTTGCAGTGAGCTAGTCTGTTGTGTAAAAACCAGAAAACTCTGGATTTTAGGCTAGATGTCGAAAAGCATTGGGCTGTGGTCCAGAAACAGAAATGCAATTAGCATTCCTGTCCCAATCGGGCTTATTCCAACATTTCTCTTATTTCCTTTTATGATTGATCACCACCTTCTTTCCCTCACAGCTCTTGACCCCGTTTCCATCTGTTCCTTATCAGAATCGCAGAGGCAGCGACTCAGAGAAACGGACAGTCGATAATAAAGGTGACGCCGCGGGGGTCCGCTCAGCTCCCATCAAACAGGTTGGTGTGTGGCAAGAACCCCCCCCTTTCTCATTAATGATGGATATAGTTGGATGATGGACCACATGCTCATGTGTGACCTGGATATTTGTTCTCCCGCCTTGCCAGGGCTTTTTGTGGAAACGGAGCGGGAGTTCCCTGAACAAGGACAGGAAGAAGAAATATGTGACACTAGCCAGCAATGGCATATTGTCCTATTATCCAAGTCTAATTGTGAGTTCAGTCATTATCTGGAGCAATGATGTGTCCTTTAGAACATTGACACGGCTGCAGAAAATGACACTTTGATTTATGTGAACCATTTCTGTCACCATTTCAAACTACCAATGACACTTCACCTTAGATATCAGTACCATACCAGACCAATAGTATGGTGTTCTATGATGTGGTTTTAGGACTACACACAAAACGTTCACGGAAAAGAGATCAATCTGCTGCGAGTGACCGTGAAAGTGCCAGGAAAAAGGCCACCTCGCGCTGTCACCCCTGGTGGCCCCACGCTTGGCCTGAATGGATCAGTAAAGGATGGAACAGCTTCTGATGGGACTATGTCTGGTAAATAATGCACAAAGTTCTTGTCTTTCACAGCCATGAGAGGCCAAGTCTCTTACAACGTAGTCAATGATAATTACAGCAACATCTTCCCATTTCCTAGCTGCTTCCCCCAACTCAGCCAGCCTGTCAGTAATCGAGGGAGCCGGAACTGGCTTTTCTCCCATGGGGGGACTAAAACGCTGCCCGTCAACGGTGTCCAACAAGTCACAGACTCTGGGTGTGTGCATTCTTCGCGCTGCAATAACCGTCAAATTTCCATACTGCCTTGATTCTGGAGGACCTGCACCATTTGAACATATTTCCGTGTAACACTGGCAGACTTCAGCCCTGAAGGTGCAACCAGCTCTCCTCTGGGAAAAGAGAACGTCCCGTCCTCCCCACTCACCAACAGGAAGAAGCCTGGCAGGAAGAAGAGCTTCAACCCAAAAGGCGACGCAGCGATGGGGCAGGCTGAGGGTATGCTGAAATATACCATATTACAGCTTATTATCTAAGGCTGAAATGGAATATCTATTCACTCTAACTGCATAGCTGGCAATTTACACACAAACTTCCTTAAAATTAATATAGTTTTTGCTTTCACTTGATTGTTGCCTTTTGCTTTGGTTGCTCATTCCGTCTATAACTTTCCATTCTTCTTGCTTTCAATTTTTTGCGCTGAACATCTGTACTTTCCACATAACGACTTCTCCTCTTTCCCTCTCTGCTGCTGTGGCTTTTCCTTCTTCCTTCTCAGCCAAGCGCAAAATGTGGAAATTAAAAAGCTTTGGTAGCTTGAAAAATATTTACAAGGCAGGTAAAAAAAAAAAAAATTGTATAAAACCAGACAAGTAAAAATGTGCTAATAATCTTTTCTCCTGGTGTGGGTTCTGCATGTGTAACGGATGACCCTGTCGGAGTTTTACAGATGAGGACAACGCAGATTTCATAATCGTGTCGAGCTCTGGCCAGACCTGGTACTTTGAAGCCCAGTCGCAGGAGGAGAGGGACGCCTGGGTGTTGGGCATTGAGAGTCAGATTCTTGCCTCGCTGCAAGGTTGTGAAAGCAACAGAAATAAGGTACATCGAAGCAAATGTTGCAAATATTGTTTAATAGTCTGTCTGCACTCGTCGTGAAAGGATTTATCTGATACTGTGTTTTTATAAACCCCAAAAAAATGAAATTTTAGGCTCGAAGGACCAGTCAGAGTGAGGCTGTGGCCCTACAAGCAATACGGAATGCAAAGGGCAATCATCTCTGTGTGGACTGCGGGGAACCAAGTAGAGATCCTCCTACATTTAACATCACTTAATAATAATAATAAAAATAATAATAATAATAGTACTTTTTTTGCTATTATTTGACAGCAGTTTTTTTTCTTCTAGATCCAACGTGGGCGAGCCTTAACTTGGGAGCCCTGATTTGCATTGAATGCTCAGGAATCCACCGGAATCTGGGAACGCATCTGTCTCGTGTGCGATCTCTGGACCTGGACGACTTGTCTCCGGAGCTCACGCAGGTTCTGACCGCCATCGGGAACCACGTGGCCAACAGTGTGTGGGAAAGCCGCACTGAGGGACGGCAGAAGCCCACGCACGATGCATCAAGGTGAATGGTTGTCTTGATCATACACTCAAAATGTCATTGTGAGACGCTGCAGCAGCGCAGCACACGGTGCACACAGTGAAACGTGTCCTCTGTATTTAACCATCACCCTTGGTGAGCAGTGGGCACCATGACAGGCGCCCGGGGAGCAGTGTGTGGGGGCGGGACCTCAGTGGCAGTAACCCTCCAGTTACGAGTCCACTTGACCACCACTTTGTATTCTGTTTTGATAAATGTATTTAGGATACGTTTTGAAATGTGTAAAATGCTGCGTCATCGTCGTTTTATTCTCCTTTTGAAATACATCTGGGTGGCGAATGTCAGTTGCTTTTAGCATATCAGCATCAATGTGAATAAAACATCAGCCATTCATTACTGTTCACTTCCCGACTGCATGCTTGTATCCCAGAGAAGAGAGAGAGGCGTGGATCCGGGCCAAATACGAGCAGCGCCTGTTCGTAGCGCCCATCCCTCCCCAAGACGAGGGCGGCCTGATTGACATGTCAGCCTGGCTGCTCTCGGCGGTGACGGAGCGCAACCTGGCCCGGCTGATGCTGCTCCTCGCCCACAGCACCAAGGAAAAGGTCAACAGGCCGCCTGCCGGAGCGCCACCGCGGACGGCCCTGCACGCTGCCTGTCAGCTGGGAGACGTGGTCATGACCCAGCTGCTGGTGTGGGTACGTGGAAGCTCTGGTTTTAACAGTGAAAGTAAAGTGATTGTCACTTGTGATACACTGCAGCACAGAACACGGTGCACACCGTGAAATGTGTCCTCTGTATTTAACCATCACGCTTGGTGAGCGGTGGGCAGCCATGACAGGCACCCGGGGAGCCGTGTGTGGGGACGGTGCTTTGCTCGGTGCTATGCCACCACATCCCCACGTTTTTACTACTCCCGCATCATTCCTGCCTCACGACCACTGTCGTCTCCCTTCACAGTACGGCAGCGACGTCACAGCGAAGGACCCGCAGGGCAGGAGCGCCCTGGCCTTGGCTCGTGCCGCGGGCAGCAAGGAGTGTGCAGACATCCTGCTGCAGCATGGCTGCCCGAACGAGCTGTCGCCGACCAGGCCCACACCCAGCCTTTCACGTAAAAGCAGCACGGCCAGCCTGGGGCCGTCATGCTCCAGGCGAAGGGACAACTTCTGAAACCTCACGCACGGACATAAACCCCTCCAGTATTTAAATGTCTCAAGTAAAGAACAGTTCTAAGCACAAAACCGTGTTTGTGTATATGTACCTCTGTCTGTGTGTAAGGGAGACACAATTATTATCTGAAGGCATCAGGATCCACTTAAAATGGCTTTAAAAATGCATTAGGTCTATCATAATGAAAATAATTCCTCAAAAAATGAATAAAAGCTTGAATGGACAAACGCCCTGCCCTTGTTTTAAATAAGAAATGTTTACATATTGTAAACTTTTTTTTTTGTTGCTTTTCTGGTTTTTGTTTTGCTCCACGTGAAAAACAGACAACCAGCACACAGTATGTTCATGTTCATGAAGATACGTTCTTTAACCACCAGTCATTCAAGCTAATGAGCTATTATCACAGTGGTCAAAAGTTGTCCGTTACGCAACATCTACACATGACTTTATTTTTTTTAGAAACACACCATGCAATTTCCAAATTGCAAAATGTATCCTTTTTTTGCTTTTTGCTTTTTTTTGTTTCCAGCATTTTTTCAGACAGTGCTTCATTTATCTCCACTGACAGTTATCCAGTGTAATAGTGCATGTTAAAATGACAACTTTTAAAAGCGTCACCTTTTAGTATTTTTCTTAAATGCATTGCGCCCATGGATCATTCCAGACACATGGAGGGAATGCCATGACCATTATAATTAATACAGATTATTCTTTGTTAATCAAATGGGAATCTGATGTCTGATATATTAAATTAGGGCTCTGGACACAATCAAATCCCATTCTGCCTTTTCTGTTCGCAGAGAAAAAAATCGGTGTGTGCCTTGAAAACACGTTTAATACACGTTACACGTGTGTATTTTTAAACGAAAATGTTATTTTGTGAAGTGCCTGTGGATGAAAAGGTGGGGTGCGCCTGACCCACCTGCGGCACCTGCAGCCCGGGCGCGACCCGCAGACACCCCACCCCGGCCGGGCGAGGAGACGGAGCTTCGCGTCCCCACGCTGGCCGGCGGAGAGCGGCTTCCTCCGGCTCTCCCGCGAGTTCGCGGAGCGAGGACGGGAGAAAACGCGGCGGCGGACGAGAGCTCTTCTATGGGTAAATATCGGCGTCGCCGCGGCTAATGCTAATCGGCTAATGCTACATGCTATCCAGCTAGCCGTCTGCTCAACTGCTTTTTTTCTTCTTCTTTTTTTGCTCTGCTATTTTTTGTAATAAACAGCCAATTTTGAGTTTGCCTGCGATAAATGCTCGTGTGACCGAACTTGCCGAAACCTCGACGATTATCCCTCTTTTTTTGTTTGTTGCTTGGCTTTTGTAGCCGAGTGCTAAGCTAGCCGCGGCTAACGCCGCAAACTTTTGATAAAAAAAAAAACCTCACAACCCGGAGTCATGCGTCCGGAGGCCGGCCAACACAACCGTACCACGGCCGCGGAGAGAGGTTTTCAACAGCCATTCCGGAGTATTTAACAAGCTCGCGTTGAATAAAGCCCACTGCTAACCGAGCTAGCCGGTGCTCTTGTTCTTTCTTTGAAAACAAAGCTTCATTCAAGCAATAATAGAATAGAATATAATACCTATAAGTATGGACAATGAGATTAAAACCATCTCCATCAGTGCAGACATGTATGTAGAAACGAATACAAGAACAATACGATAAAGTGTCAGAAATTACAAAACGAACATGCATGTGTTGAGAATAAATGGCTGAGTTTTATATACAGTGTGTGTGTTGGGATTGCACGTTATTGCACAGTAATGATGAACATGCAGGGCAGTGAGAATAATGATATTGTACAATATGCAGGCATTGCACAGTATTTCGGCGCTAAATAAACGTTAACGTTGCACCGCTGGAGGACCCAAAGAAGTTAGTCGGGGGTTCGACTGTGTATTCGGTGCGTGTGTTGAGTTAATGGCTTTTGGGGAAAAACCGACTAGTACTTGAGATATTGCAATAGCTTCTTTCCATGGGCCATCAGACACCTGAACACTCAGGAACTTTCCACTCTGGTCTGACACACACACACACTTCCTTTGTCATACTGAGTAGGGTGGTAGTAGCCTAGTGGGTAACACACTCGCCTATGAACCAGAAGACCCAGGTTCAAATCCCACTTACTACCATCGTGTCCCTGAGCAGGACACTTAACCCTAAATTGTTCCTGGGGGACTGTCCCTGTAACTACTGATTGTAAGTCGCTCTGGGTAAGGGCGTCTGGTAAATGCTGTAAATGAGTAATATTATCTACTAACGCACCGCTCCATTTTGCACAGCAACATTTGCACTATTTTTCCTTGCACGCCTATTATTCATTTCACTAGTTTAGCGCTGTCTGTCTCATTGTTGTCTAGGTTTTTTTGTTAAATGTTACTGGTGCACGGCCTCTGTTTGCACCTTACGTAGCCCAGTCTGTCGGTGTCGCACACGTGCACTTTTATGTCAGTACGTAACTTTGTGTAATCGTTCAAATGCTACACGTGGCACCAGGTTCCGGAGTATATAACATGTATATAGCTGGAACTTCCACTTTATTAATTTATTCAGTCGCTATTTGTTTATTGTCGTTCGAAGGTAAGCAGGCATATTTTTAAGACGTTAAGATGTTAAGTTATGATACTTTTGCATTTACATTTACGTCGTTTACCAGACGCCCTTATCCATAGCGACTTACAATCAGTAGTTACAGGGACAGTCCCCCCCTGGAGACACTCAGGGTTAAGTGTCCTGCTCAGGGACACGATGGTAGTAAGTGGGATTTGAACCTGGGTCTTCTGGTTCACAGTCAGTAGTTACAGGGACAGTCCCCCCCTGGAGACACTCAGGGTTAAGTGTCCTGCTCAGGGACACGATGGTAGTAAGTGGGATTTGAACCTGGGTCTTCTGGTTCACAGTCAGTAGTTACAGGGACAGTCCCCCCCCTGGAGACACTCAGGGTTAAGTGTCCTGCTCAGGGACACGATGGTAGTAAGTGGGATTTGAACCTGGGTCTTCTGGTTCACAGTCAGTAGTTACAGGGACAGTCCCCCCCTGGAGACACTCAGGGTTAAGTGTCCTGCTCAGGGACACGATGGTAGTAAGTGGGGTTTGAACCGAGTGTGTTACCCGCTAGGCCGCTACCCCCCATGGTTTGCGTGGTTGTTAATTATAAGTTGCAGTGCGGGAAATGTCCATATTTGTATATTTTTGCGCTCTGCTTGAACAGGATCCGCCTCTCAGACTGATCTCCAGGGATGCGGATTCGGCTGCAGGCTCCCAGCCATGCGGCGCACCTCCTCTCCGAGCTCAACCGCTGCCGCCTGTCCCGGCTGCTGTGCGACGTGGTGGTCCAGGTGGGCGGCCGCTCCTTCCCGGCGCACCGCGCCGTCCTCGCCTGCGCCGCCGCCCACTTCCGCAGCATGCTGTCCCGAGGGCCCGGCGGCAAACTGTCCCTGGACTTCGTCTCGCCGGCCAACTTCGAGAAGGTGCTCACCTTCATCTACACGGGCGAGATCTTCGCGGACCTGATCGACGTGGGGGTGCTGTACGAGCTGGCGGAGAGGCTGGGGGTGCGGGAGCTGGTGCGGGCGTGCCACGCCACGTTCCCCGACCTGCAGAGCTCCGACGGAGACCTGGACCCCGACGCCGCTGCGGCCGCCACCGCGGTGGCCTCGGTCTGCTCGTCCTCCGCCGCCTCGTGCTCCTCGCTTTCGTCCTCCGCCGCGCCCTCGGCCACTCCCACCCCGGCCGCGCCCTCGCCGGTCTCCCAGGGCAGGACGTCCCGGCAGTGTCGAGGACAGGTAGCCTCCGTCTCGGTCTCGCTGTCGCCCAAAGCTGAAGATGCGCGTTCCCTGGCGGCCGCCAACAAGCAGCAGCAATGCAGCCCGTCCTCGGACGGCCGCCGTCCCCAAGCCGCGCTGGAGGCGTGTCCAGGCCTCGCCCTGCAGCTGAAGACGGAGCAGGAGGAGGCGGGCGTGGCCAGAGAGGAGGCGGAGGTCAGCGGGGCGTCGCCCTCCTGCCTCGCGGACGCCAGCTCCTTCCCGGACTCCTCGGCCCCGCAGCTGGGCGGCGAGGCCTGCGCCCCGTCCTCGTCCTGCGCCGACCCTCTGGACGGACTGCAGATGGGCCCGGTGGAGGGGGGCGTGTTCGAGGACGAAGAGGAGGAGGAGGAGGAGGGCCGTCTCCGGGGGGCGGAGCCCCCGGAGGGAGGGGAGCAGTGGAGGAGGCTGGCCGAGGAGGTCATAGAGCTGAGCGACGAGGACGAGCACTACATCGAGGACGAGGACGACGAGGACCTGGTGTGCGTGGGGAACGGCAGCGACGCGGGCGCGGCGTGCAAAGTGTGCGGCCAGACGCTGCCCGCCGATGCCGGCGTCATCCAGGCCCACGCCGAGACGCACCTGACGGACGCCGGCACCTGCCGGGTGTGCGGCGCGGCGTTCCCCGAGCGCGGCGCCCGCGCCACACACGCCCTCTCGCACGTGGGCATCCTGCTGTTCTCCTGCGACATGTGCCAAACGCAGTTCTGCAGCCAGAGCAGGCTGGTGCGCCACCGGCGCCAGGCCGCCTCCCGCTACAACATCCCCCCGCCCCACCAGCTCGCCGGCCCCGCCCGGGGGCCCGCAGGAGAACTGCTGTGCGCCGTCTGCGGTGAGAGCATCGGCAAGGACTTCAAGGTGAGCGGCGCCACGCCGGCAACCCAACAGAAATACCAGCCGTTTCAGCCGCTAAAACGCCCGTCTCCCTGTCGAAGGTGTGAACCTTCCTGGTCTCATGAGTTCATTCGATTTTGTTGCGATGAAAGTGAAGTGATCATCATTGTGATACACAGCAGCACAGCACACGGTGCACACAGTGAAATTTGTCCTCTGCATTTAACCATCACCCTGAGTGAGCAGTGGGCAGCCATGACAGGCGCCCGGGGAGCAGTGTGTGGGGACGGTGCTTTGCTCAGCGGCACCTTGGCGGGTCGGGACTCGAACCGGCAACCTTCTGATTACGGGGCCGCTTCCTTACAGGCGCCCTGGGGCAGTGGTGGCCTAGCGGTTAAGGAAGCGGCCCCGTAACCAGAAGGTTGCCGGTTCAAATCCCGATCTGTCAAGGTACCACTGAGGTGCCACTGAGCAAAGCACCGTCCCCACACACTGCTCCCCGGGCGCCTGTCATGGCCGCCCACTGCTCAATCAGGGTGATGGTTAAATGCAGAGGACAAATTTCACTGTGTGCACCGTGTGCTGTGCTGCTGTGTATCACGTGACAATCACTTCACTTTTTTTTTTTTTTTTTTATACACACGCTAGGCCACCGCTGCCCCCCTATCTTATTGGGGATAAATCGGTTCCCATGACTGAGTAGAGGTGTGAACCTTCGCTGGTCTCATGATTTCATTCGATTTTGTTGCCTCGGTTATTGACGCGTCCCGTCGCTTTTTCAAATACGTCTGAACCAGGCGTGCGACGTCTTTCTGGCCGTGAACATCTGCTGAAATCCTGACTAAAGTTAAGCAGCGTGTGGCGTTAAACCGTTAATCGAACGCGGCGCAGTAAAAACACGCCGTTCGTTTCGAACCCCTATGCGGAGCAGCTCTGTACTCCGATCAGGCCGCCACGCCCGGCGCTCATTTACATTTCATTTACAGCATTTACCAGACGCCCTTATCCCCCCCTGGAGACA
The DNA here is from genome assembly GCF_900700375.1 of Denticeps clupeoides. Classification (NCBI taxonomy): domain Eukaryota; kingdom Metazoa; phylum Chordata; class Actinopteri; order Clupeiformes; family Denticipitidae; genus Denticeps; species Denticeps clupeoides. Next base: position 57,613 of record NW_021630101.1, read on the forward strand.
CTCAGGGTTGAGTGTCCTGCTCAGGGACACGATGGTAGTAAGTGGGGTTTGAACCTGGGTCTTCTGGTACCCGCTAGGCTACTACCACCCGCGCACTCGTCATGTTATATGTATATAATTAATTTTTCTGCGTTGATTTTAGCGATTTTAACGGCTGCTGTACGTCTGGTTCTTCTTCTCAGGCCGTTCGAGAGCATCTCCTGACCCACGTGTGCGCCCAGTCGCTGCGCTGCGGCGTGTGCCAGCTGCCTCAGCCTTCGCTCTGTGCCCTGCTCTGGCACGCCTTGACCCACCTCTCCCTGGCGGCCTTCTCCTGCCCGCAGTGCGCCTGTGGCTTCCTGGAGCGCCCTCTGCTGGAGCGGCACATGGCGCTGCACGCCGAGGCGGCCGCCGTCCCGGGCAGGACGGGCGAAGAAGGAACGAACGGCCTGGAGGAGGAGTTTTGCTGCTTCCTGTGCCCGCAGACGTTTAGCTCCGCCTCCGCCTTCCAGAACCACCTGAGCGCTCACACCGGAGGCGAGGCCCAGGGCGCGGCTCCGGGCTGGCAGGGGAGCAGGAAGCGCAAACTGGACCAGGCCCTGGAGTACTCGTCCTCGTGCTCGTCCTCGTCCCCTCTGGAGGCCGGCGCCGCGGGCGGCCTGAGCAAGCTCGGCGGCCTGGGTCTCGGCGTGGGCTTCGGGCTGCAGGGGCCGGTGTCCTGCTTCCAAGGGGGACTTGTCCCCAACGGCGGCTTCCCAGCAGGCATGGGCCCAGCTCTGGGCGCCGGCGGCGCCAAGCAGAAGTGGTACCGCTGCCGCTACTGCGGCAAGCGCTTCGCCCACTCCGGCGAGTTCACCTACCACCTGCGCATCCACACGGGCGAGAAGCCCTACCAGTGCAAGGTGTGCCTGCGCTACTTCCGCGGCCGCTCCACCATGATCTGCCACCTGAAGACGCACGCCGGCGCGCTCATGTACCGCTGCACCGTCTGCGGCCTCTACTTCTCCACGCTGAAGCTGGTCTCCTCGCACATGGAGCTCCACAAGGACCACCTGCCCCCGGACTTCAACATCGAGCAGACCTTCATGTACAACGACCATTCCAAAGAGCCCCTGCCCAACATGGACGCCACCTGAGGCTCCGCCTCCCTCTCGTGCCTCGGTTTTCTTCTCGTGGGGACCACAGCCGTTTAGGTATAGATTAGATGTAGAATATTGCCCCTGCGAATACTGTTCCGTGGCGTGCTGTTAGCGTGATATGGAGAGTCGGTAAGAACTCACATTTTTATGGTCCTGTTTGTTTTAAACCTGGTTCGTTTCTTGAGGGACGTCGATGATGATTTGGCCTTCATCTGCTCGGTAAAATGTACACGGTGGAGGCGACTACAGTGTCTGTTAAATTCCTCGTATTTATATTTTTAAAATATCTTTTTTTTTTTTAGTTATCATCATCATCGTATGAAAAACATGTCGGTCAGTCAAATATAGAACTATATGTATTAAAACTACTAAACAAAATTACAAAAAAAGGTGACATTTTTTAACTATGTTGCTTTTGAATATGTTTTTCGAAAGCCATTAGTTTAGCTCCTCCTCCTTTAACGGTCCCCTGACATGACGTTTTTTTTTTTTTTATTTTATATTCGGTCTTGTTTGGAGGCCATGACGGTCGGTGGAGGGAATGTTTTAGGGGCAGGGCCGCAAAACCAGGTAACCTTTCCCCTTATGACGTCATAAGGGGACAAATTCCGGATCCGACCGCCTGAGGACTCCACCCCTGCAAATGAGCTCCTAATCATTTTGATGCTGAATAGTCATGGTGCGGCAGAATAAACGTCTTTATTTATCAAGTGTCCCCTGGTTTTCGCTGTGGGAATAGTAAATTGAATTGTATGTCCGGTATTAAGCCATGAATGGACCAAGTAGAACGCGTGTTGAGGATCACCGTGGTTTCCACACTGCCTACCAGTGTAAAGTAGTGGACGGGACAAGTGCCGCATTGGAATATGGTTGTGTCGAATGCACAACGGAAAGCTTTAAACACACATCTGTGCCGTGCTCACGTCAGCGTTCCCAGGATTTTTTTTACAGACATTTGTAGAAGATTGTACTGACCCGCCCCCCTCAACAGGGGTGGATTTGTCTAATCGTGTTGCGTCTTATTTATTGTATTTATACAGCTGTATTACAAATTCTCTTGTTCTGGAGAAATTCTGCCTTTTAGCCATACACGGTTTCGTCCGCCCTGGTGAGAATAAACTCTGTTCGTATACACTGTGGTTGTTGGGATCAGCATTTTCGAATATGAATGACTAGTATTGTACTCTGCTTTAGTTTGAGAGTGAAAGAAGGATTCAAAATACAGTCTGGTTGGGGCTGAAGGGTTACATTTTTTATTATACATCAAAAAAAAAAAAAAAAACAATTATTTGCCCCTATTGCCGTTTATTGTGATGTGCCGTAGTATTTTAGTCCAGATCCTTGGAGAACGTTGGTCTGGAAATGCAAACCTCACGTATCTCAGGGGTTTACAGAGACCAAATGAACTACTGGGAAGAGGTTCCAGCAAAAATCACTAAACATTCATCACATCAGATGCCATCTTAAATACATTCTTATAGCATAAACAGCACGGATAACTGCTGAGTTTCCAGAAGTTTCCTTTATGCAACCTGCTGTCCCTGTGGGAATACATAGTTATGGCTAAGCACGGGATGGAATTTCCTTCCTTCCTGCTATTTACACGCCAGTGTGATAAATCCTCCCTTCAGTCTGGTATGATGTGAACCTAGGAGTCCACATCCGACTGACTGGTGCTGCCGCCGCTGACCTTTCGCTCCGTTCTCCCCGGTTTGCTGGCCGCCCCGTTATCTGCTCCGTTCACGTTCACGTTGCCGCTGGCCTGTGGCAGGTACTGCATCACGGTGTTGATGAGGTTGGAGTGGAAGCTCTTGCTGAGGAAGTTGTAGAGGACCGGGTTGGCCAGGCAGTGGAAGAGTGTCACGCTTTCCACCACGCTGAAGGAGAAGAATAAGACCTCCATGGTGTTGCAGGTGTACAGGTACGGGTTCAGGTCTTCCAGCATCAGCAGGAACATGACCATGTGGTAGGGAAGCCAGCACAGCACGAACACCAGCGAGTAGACGTGGACCAGCCACACGTCCCGCCGGTCCCGCACATCTGGCACAGTGGCCACTGCTCGTGAGATCAGGACGTTGCATGTGATGATGATGGCAGCAGGTCCCAGGAACTGGAAGATGAGCCCAAGACAGGTGGCGGTAGCATACCACTCGTTGTGGTTATCTTCTGGCCACATGAAGCATCCGGGTTCCTCCCACTCCACTAAATTCACATGCACGTTTTCAAAGAGGGACAGCACCAGGGACAGGGTCCAGAGACCGGCACAGACTAGCCAGCGCTGGCGCGTCTCGCGCGGGAAGATGGACGGGGCCGAGGGACGCGCCAGGGACAGGTAGCGCTCCAGCGTCATGAAGGCCAGGAAGAAGGAGCTGCTGTAGAAGTTGACCATGTACACCAGGTACGTGAACTTGCAGAGGAAGCGGCCCCAGATCCACACGTCATCCATCGCAAACTCCAGCATGGAGAAGGGCAGGGTGAGGACCACCATCAGGTCCGACAGGCTGATGTTGATGATGCAGAAGAGCACGCCGCTGGCAGCGCGCCGCCGCCGCCAGTTCACCCACAGCACCAGGGTGTTCTCCAGCAGTCCGGCCATGAAGAGCAGGAGGTAGAGCAGGAACAGGGCCATGCGCCGGTACTCGTAGTCCAGGTGGAGGTTGCACTCGTACGTAAACCACGGCATTCCGCTGTGGTTGGCTGATTCATTGTTGAGGTCGTGGTGAAGCTCCACTTCAACGCTCATCGTCTGGATAAAGTAGGAAAGGAGAATTGGTCGAATGATCAAGCTCTCCGGTATTAGATGTATCGTACCTGGAACTTAGGATCATTTAGAAACATCCACACTTTTCTAAAAAGAACAAAAAAGGAACTGATAAAAACTCCATAGAACTCCACTAATCAAATCCTGATCAAATGTAGAGTGGCCCGATATCAGCAACAGTCATTCCTGAGTTCTGTTGGAATGAGGCTGTGTTCACTGCGGCATGTCTGACACTTTCATTCAATAAAAATCAGCTGTAAACAAGCAAATAAATCATACAAATCAGGGTTCAATAGTTATTTCATTGTCAATTACTATTTGTTAATTAGATAGCATTGATCACTTCATCGATGGCGACATGGGCGCACGTTGCGAGTCGCTCTGGATAAGGGCATCTGCCAAATGCAGTAAATGTAAATGTAGTAATCTTCAAGGAATTTTTCATCGAAAACAAATATATTTCTAAAGATATTTTGTAAAAACTGTAGTATACAAACATAAATTCATAATTAAAAAAAACAGCAATTGTCTGATCCCCAAAATTGTCCATGATTCGGTTTCATTAATTTATTCAATCAGCCTGATTTTAAAAAGGAGCTCATATAACTTATATCTACATCTACAGCGTTTACCAGACACACTTATCCAGAGCGACTTACAGGGACAGTCCCCCCCTGGAGACACTCAGGGTTAAGTGTCCTGCTCAGGGACACGATGGTAGTAAGTGGGGTTTGAACCTGGGTCTCCTGGTTCACAGGCGAGTGTGTTACCCGCTAGGCCACTAGCAACCTAAGATAAGATAAACCTTTATTAGTCCCACAAGTGGGAAATTTGCACTGGATATGAAGGTCACTGGATCTACGGCGTTTACCAGACATCCTTATCCAGAGCGACTTGCTGTAAGCAGTTACAGGGACAGTCCCCCCCTCAGAGTTAAGTGTCCTGCTCAGGGACACGATAGTAGTATTTTACAAGAAATCGTGATCCACTGAAAATGAATCCTACCCTCCTGACCTGGTGTGACGGGAGGACGTGCGGTTGATCAGGGTCCTGGAGGCGTCTGCTGGAGGCTCCGCCGGCGTCAGGTGGCTCTGTGGGACTCGGCGCTGTAGCCGGCTGCAGGCGAAAGACCCTCCCCACCCCTCCATCCGGTTACCCGACTGTCTCTAATCTGACAGGACATCCTCACAGCAGAGAAGGGGGAGTGAACAGAGAGGAACGATGCCGAGTGTCTGATCCACACCGAAGCACAGAAGCATGGACCGTCCCAACACTTGCTCCTTGCAGTTAAAGTTGAACATCATCACGATCGGTTATGAATCCCTCAAAGTTATGGACCTTGAATTATTATTATGATTATTATCATTTTTTTTCATTCTTGGATCAACATATAGCTGGAATGGGGTTCATATGTTACAAAAACATTTGTCCCAACCGAGGACAATGGCAGGAAACTGCACGTATTAGTGAGCCGTGAAGAGCAGGTACCAAGGGGGTGAGATAGGAAGCACTTTCACTCACCCTTAACCCGAACCCGGCTCTCCTCGTAGCATCGCTATCGAAAAATGCTTTTCACGCTTTTTATTTCAAAACAATATTGCTCAGTTATCATTTAATTATAGATGACACTTTTAGCAAAATGCAATATCGTTTTTAAGGGCTTGAAACGCCCTGAAATCGTTATTTCTCTGTAGGTTGAGTTCAAAATTACAGAAATGATGTTGCATTGCTATCTCGCAATAAAATATGGAAATATGTGTGCAGGGCTATTAGCATTTCGAGTAGGAATGTTCATGTTTCATGAAATCTGAACACGAAATTCTGCTACATGAGCTGAAAATTAAAGGGTTTCGTGAAAAGAAGCTAATGCAATGACTAGAAGAACGTCAGCAAGCTTCTGTCCATCGCTGGTCAGTTTAATCTGGTGGGAAACCTGTGACCTCCTCGCTGCATGATTCCAGGAGCTCTCCATTATTTTGGACGCCGTGTTCCAGCCGCGTGGCGGTCAGCATATTTCTTCCTTGTTGGTCTGTGTGTGTTGTATTGTTCCTCTCTCTCTTTATCTTGCCTCGTCCTGCATGTTACCCTTAGTTAAGAAATGTCACCCCCTTTTTTTTTTGTTGGAGCGACAGGAAGGAATCGGTCAGCAAAATCTCGGCTTCTGGTACAAACCAAACGAATCCTGCCCCTCCCCGCGTTCGGACTGGTCTGAGGTTGAGGTGAAATTTGAATAACCTCAACTCACAGCACTTCATCACGTCAACCACGTTGTCACGACGGCCGTACTGCTGCTGGCCTTTTTACTTGCTGTCACCTGCTGTCCTTCAATACTTCATCTAGTCATTCGTTGTCTGACGGGGTTGATATATTCTACATTTACAGCATTATCCAGAGCGACTTATAATCAGTAGTTACAGGGACAGTCCCCCCCTGGAGACACTCAGGGTTAAGTGTCTTGCTCAGAGACACAATGGTAGTAAGTGGGATTTGAACCTGGGTCTTCTGGTTCATAGGCGAGTGTGTTACCCACTATAACTCTTGAAAGTGAAGTGATTGTCACACGTGATACACAGGAGCACAGCACACGGTGCACACAGTGAAACTTGTCCTCTGCATTTAACCCATCACCCTGAGTGAGCAGTGGGCACCATGACAGGCGCCCGGGGAGCAGTGTGTGGGGACGGTGCTTTGCTCAGTGGTACCTCAGTGGCACCTTGGCAGATCGGGATTCGAACCAGCAACCTTCTGATTACGGGGCCGCTTCTTTAACCGCTAGGCCACCACTGCCCTTTTTTTTTTTTTTTAGGCTACTACCACCCACGGTAATGAAAGTGACGTGATGTGCAGCACAGCACACGGTGAAATGTGTCCTCTGTATTTAACCATCACCCTTGGTGAGCAGTGGGCACCATGACAGGCGCCTGGGGAGCAGTGTGTGGGGACGGGACCTTCATCAAGGGACCTCAGTGGCACCTTGGCGGATCTGGATTCCAAACGGCAACCTTCTGATTACGGGGCTGATTCCTTTTACCGCTAGGCCACCACTGCCATCAAAAAAATATTTCCTCTTTCAAAGCTGCTTCGTTTCCATGAATTTACGTGTTGCTTCATTTACATCGGGACATAGTGCTACAAACACGTAGAAGGTAGGTTTCTGAAAGCATCTGCTGTGACATCACAAACTGAAAAACAGCTCCTTTCCATGGATTTATTATCTTTACAGTCATGGTCATGAATGTTGATAATGACACAAATACTGTTTTGCCACTTCCGTTTTTTATTCTGGCCTGTTGCATATAACTCCAGAATGTTATGAAGAGCGATCAGATGAATTGCAAAGTCCCTCTTTGCCATGAAAATGGACTTAATCCCCCCAAAAACCTTTCCACTGAATTTCAGCCCTGCCACAAAAGGAGTGTCTGGTAAACGCTGTAGATGTAAATATAATTAATATGAGCTCCTTTTTAAATTCAGGCTGATTGAATAAATTAATGACAGTGAACTGCTGAAACCGAATCATGGACATTTTTGGGGACAAGACAATTGTTTTTTTGCAGTCATCATTGCGTTGCAGAAAGAGGGCTTCACCTAAGATTGCACCTAAATCAACCAGTGAAAGTGAAGTGATTGTGCAACACAGCACAGCACACGGTGACACAACAAAATGTGTCCTCTGCTTTTTACCATCACCCTTAGTGAGCAGTGGGCAGCCATGAAAGGCTACTCGAATACTTTGAATTTCAACAGGCGACCTTCTGATAATGGGTCCGTTTCCTTACCCGCTAGGTAAGTCCAAAAAGTTCCAGGACCATCTCCTAAAGATGATGCAGCTGCAGGATCGGGGTGCCACCAGTGCAGAGCTTGTTCAGGAATGGCAGCAGGCAGGCGTGAGGGCATCTGCACCCACAGTGAACACTTCTGGAGGACGGCCTGGTGTCAAGAAGGGCAGCAAAGAAGCCACTTCTCTCCAAGAAAAACATCAAGGACGGACTGATATTCTGCAGGAAGTACAGCGATTGGACTGGTGAGGAGTGGGGTAACGTCATTTACTCCAATAAAGAATAAAGAATGGCACCAAAACATCCTCCGACAGCAACAGTTTGGTGAAGAACGATGCCTTTTCCAGCATGATGGAGCGCCGTGCCATAAGGCCAAAATGTTAACCAAATGGCTCAGGGAACAAAGCATTGAAATTTTGGGAGATTTTTGGGCCAGGAAACTCCACGGACCTTTAATCCAAGAATTTGTTGTCAATCCTGCCATCAGTAAGGTATTGGCCCAGAAGTTGATTGACAGCATGCCATTGACACTTTGCATAAACTTGATGTAAATGTCAATAAAAGCCTTTGAAACTTATAAAGTGGTTGTAATTATAATTAAATACACAACAGAAACAACTGACAAAAAGATCTAAAAACACTGCAGCAGCAAACTTTGTACAAAAACTATTTTGTGAAAATTTGTGTCATTCTCAAAACGTTTGGCCATGACTGTAAATCTATAGGTTTAATATATACACATATATACAGTACAGGACAAAAGTCTGGACAGCTTCTCATTCAACATATTTTCTTTATCTTCATTACCATTTACGCTGGTAGATTCTCACTGAAGGCATCAAAACTATGAATGAACACATGTGGAGTTCTGTACTTAACAAAAAAAAGTGAAAACATGTTTTATATTCTAGTTTCTTTGCTCTGATTACTGCTTTACACACTCTTGGCATTCTCTCGATGAGCTTCAAGAGGTCGTCACCTGAAATGCTTCTCCAACAGTCTTGAAGGAGTTCCCAGAGGTGTTTAGCACTTGTTGGTCCAGCTCACCCCAAACCATCTGGACTGGGTTCAGGTCCGGTGACTGTGGAGGTCAGGTCTCCACTTTTTGTTAAGTACAGAACTCCACATGTGTTCATTCATAGTTTTGATGCCTTCAGTGAGAATCTACCAACGTAAATGGTCATGAAAATAAAGGAAACACGTTGAATGAGAAGGTGTCCAGGCTTTTGGTCTGTACTGTATGAGCATATCTCATTTGTATGCTTGTTTTTTTGTTCATCTGTATATATGTGTGTGGTTTTGTTCCTTTTGTTACTAATATGTCCTGTACATTTCAGATGGAAATTGAAGTGAAAGTAAAGTCATTGACATTGTTCAACCAGCAACCTTCCGATTACGGGTCTACTCCCATTTACATTTACATTTACGGCATTTACCAGACGTCCTTATCCAGAGCGACTTACAATCAGTAGTTACAGGGACAGTCACCCCATGGAGACACTCAGGGTTAAGTGTCTTGCTCAGGGACACGATGGTAGTAAGTGGGGTTTGAACCCGGGTCTTCTGGTTCATGGGCGAGTGTGTTACCCCACTAGGCTACTAGCACCCTGCTCCATCACCCGCCAGGCCACCACTGGCCCACATCAGTACGATGTTGCAGTAGATTTTGTTACAAAGCACTGAATATGAGTGCGGGACAGCAGGTCTAGGAGAGGAAGCTGATTTATGAGAGGCAGCATTAAAAGTGATGGATGAAAGTTGCTGAGCACTTGTGATGAAGTGCGGTGGGTTGAGGTTATTCAAATCTCACCCCAACCTCAGACCAGTCCGAACACGGGGAGCTCGGTCTTTCCCAGAAGCCGAGTTTTTGCTGACCGATTCCTTCCGGGCGCTTCGACAGTCTCTCAACTCCGGGAAACACGCAGGATGAGGTGAGAGAGAGAAAAAAGACGTGCGACGAATCTGCTGACAGACCATGTGCTGGAACATGACGTCCCCAGTGAGGGGGGACAGTGTGATGGTCAGCAGCAGTATGGTGGACTTTCCAGTGGCACTTTTGATGGCGCAATTAGTTCATTTTCTTTCAGGAAGTCATAAAATGCACGTGCTGAAACTGACACAGTGCGGAGAGCGGGGTCGGGGTCGGGGTTAAAGTTGAGTGAAAGTGGACAGCAGACTTCCTCACTACTACACACGCTTCCTGCCATTGTCTCCTGCCGAGAGGGACGCGTGTTTTTCCAGAGATTAAAAAACGATGTTTGTTCTGACCCGTGCATGCTGGGTAACCCGCAGCAATAAGATTACAGCGTGACTGTAACCTGGTGCCGGGGACGAAGACCTGCGCCAGCTTACCTGCATTACTGGTGCGTAGTGAGGGGACGTGAGGGCCACGGTGCCCACTCGCCCCTCTTCCTGCTGTGAGGATGTCCCTTCAGAGCGGGGACAGCTGGGTAACCGGATGGAGGGGTGGGGAGGGACTTATGCCTGCAGCCAGCTTCAGCGTCGTGTCCCACAGAGTCACCTGACGCCGGCGGAGACCCCGGTCCACTGCTGCGGGTGCCCGATCTGGTAGGACTTTCGTCTCTCTCTGCCATCAAAAATCCACACGTTCATCTGTAATCCTGATGAATTAGTCTGAGGAAACTTTTACCAACATTCACGGCATTCAGCAGAGCACCGTACAGTCAGTAGTGGCAGGGACAGTCGTCCCCCCTGGAGACACTCAGGGCTAAGTGTCCTGCTCAGGGACACGGTGGTAGTAAGTGGGGTTTGAACCTGGGATTTTGTGCTCTTCTGGTTGGTAGGCGGGCTACGACCACCAGTTAAGCCACGGCTGAAGAATGCCACTAATGCCTTTCTTCTGCACGTCACAGGAGGCTTTACTGTGACCTTCTGCTCGTTCACCTCAGAACAATCCCTCCGTTTCCAGAGAAAATGAGCAGCGAAGAGGAGCTCTTCCACAACCACTCGCTCAACCACAGCGGAATGCCGTGGTTCGTGTACGAGTGCACCATCGTGCTGGACTACGAGTACCGGCGCATCGCCCTGTTCCTGCTCTACCTCCTGCTCTTCATGGTGGGCTTGGTGGAGAACAGCCTGGTGCTGTGGGTGAACTGGCGGCGGCGGCGCGCTGCCAGCGGCGTGCTCTTCTGCATCATCAACATCAGCCTGTCGGACCTGATGGTGGTCCTCACCCTGCCCTTCGTCATGCTGGAGGTCAGCATGGAGAAGGTGTGGGTCTGGGGCCGCTTCCTCTGCAAGGCCACGCACCTGGTGTACGTGGTCAACTTCTACAGCAGCTCCTTCTTCCTGGCCTGCATGACGCTGGAGCGCTACCTGTCCCTGGCGCGTCCCTCGGCCCCGTCCATCTTCCCGCGCGAGACGCGGCGCCGCTGGCTGGTGTGCATCGGCCTCTGGACCCTGTCCCTGGTGCTGACCCTGGTCGAGAACGTGCACGTGGACCTCCTGGAGTGGGACAAGCCAGGGTGCTACATGATGCCCGAGGATAATTACGTAGAGTGGTACGCCAGCGTCTCCTTCCTCTGCCTGGTGTTCCAGTTTCTGCTGCCCGCCGCCGTCATCGTCACCTGCAACGTCCTGATCGCCCGCGCGGTGGCCAACGCGCCGGACGTCCAGGGCCGGCGGGACGTGTGGCTGGTCCACGTCTACTCGCTCGTGTTCGTGCTCTGCTGGCTTCCCTACCACCTGGTGAACTTCCTGCTGACGCTGGACGACCTGGACCCCTACCTCCTGTCCTGCAACGTGGTGGAGTTCGTGTACTTCTCCTTCAGCGTGGTGCAGTGCTTGTCCCTCTTCCACTGCCTGGCCAACCCCGTCCTGTACAACTTCCTCAGCAAGAGCTTCCGCACCAACCTCCTCAACACGGTCCGGCAGCACCTGCCCCAGCCCTGCACTGACGCCACCGCGGCCGCCGGGACGGGCGGGGACAGGAGCGGGGACAGGAGCGGGAAGGAGCGGAAGCTCAGCAACGCCAGCACCAGCCAGTCTGACGTGGCCTCGTAAAAAGAAACTCCCGTCTGGGCCCCGTCCGGACTATCGGCCCCCAGCAGCCGAATTACGAGTGGTGGGGGCAATTTGCATTTTTAACATTTAGATATCACGATAATAAAAATTTGTATTGTTTGTTAAGATTGTATGGAAGCGGGCATTTTACATTTACCAGACGTCCTTATCCAGAGTAGGTACAGGGACAATCCCCCCCTGGAGACACTCAGGGTTGAGTGTCCTGCTCAGGGACACGATGGTAGTAAGTGGGGTTTGAACCTGGGTCTTCTGGTTCACAGGCGAGTGTTTTACCCCACTAGGCCACCGCCACCCTTATACCCTTTTATTTAGCTCCCTCTGTAAATAGCTTAAAAACGATTTAATTGGTCCTGTGAAAATTAGGATCTGCGTTGGGGTAATAACTTGCATGTTGGGACGTACGCAGCTGAAAGGAAGCATTTCAGCATAAATCATGAGCATCCGACAAAACACAACTATTCCTCTCTGTTTTACGACGGCAGGGGGTAAAATGATCCAGGCTAAATCCCACAGGCGTGACAGGTATTATTATATTAACACATTTCCTAAAGCCGCTTTTAACCACAAAACCTAATCACTTTCACGGAGGGGACAGGAAGTTTGAAAATCGGACTGAAAAACTGCAGGACTTTTAAATGAATTTTTAAATGCTGTTTAAGTTGTGCTGTAACAAAATCTTGTGCTGATTAAATGGACATTTCAGTGCGTTTAATGCTTCAGACTGTGCAAAAGAAGCCATGAAAAGTAACCTGTTTCACTTTCTCCTTTTCATTCAATCTGCACTTTCATGGTCTGCTTTATTTTATACGAATTTAAATACACAACATTGAAATCATGTGACATTATCTAGTCATTAGTAATGTGCAGTGATGGGGAAATGAAATGTGATAATATGATCTCGGACGCTTTCTGAATGCTTTATTTAACATTAAAAACTTCTGAAGAGTATTGCATATTATCGAACGGGAAGACGGTGAACTTAAAAGCTACAGTTCTTCCCCAGGAAGATCAAATTTAACAAAAGAAAAATACATCAGGATGTTATTGAGACAGGAAAAGTTCAGACAGTTTCAAATATTTTATATGCATAAAACCAAAAAAAAAAAAAAAAAAAAAAACACCAGTTGCGGTACATTAATATCGACATTTATCATATTCTGGACGAAACTAACACATGTAGAGCCAAAATCAGAGAACAGTAACCCAAAATGTTGCTTCCTTGGTACCACGCGTGTTCGTTTTAAGCGTCCAGCCTGGTTGTGCTTGTGTGATAATCAGTTGCTACAGTCGCTACCCAGTCAATATATATTAAAAAAAAAAAAAAAAGATAGAAAGAAATGCGATGAATGTTCACAATGACCTTCCAGAAAGTTCCGGTGCTTGACAAAACCAGAACAGATTTTGGCACGTTTCACCAGAATAAAAATACAATTTGGTCCAAAATTTATACTTAAAACTTTAAAGACGATCACATTCTCTCTAAATTTTATATATATTCTGACGGACTAGCATCCCGGGGTGATGAAATTCGATGTTACTTGCTTTTTCCAAGCTAAATCAGCAACGTTAAAAATAATAATTTCTTAGAATGTACAGTACTCGCCTCAAAGCACATAAAAGCATATGAATGTAACAGGGTTGAGCACAAGGCACCCTTCTGAAGATGATCTGGTTTATAGTAAGCCTCTACCAATTTCAGCACTAATTTCCCCGATTTCTTTATATTGATTGTCATTAACTTGGAACATTTTATATAATGATTAGAATGAATAACACAACCCCCCCCCCACAAATAAACTGGGAAAAGAAGAGTAAAGCATTCGCAGCCACATGAAACCACCGAGCACTGAGCCCCATTTATGCATCTCTGTATTATGAGCGGGAACGGTTCAGTAGTGTGGACAGTCCATTTGAAGACGGCGTCCTTGTCTTTACGCAAACAAAAAAACTTGTCACTACGCAAAAATGTTTGTGATGAAGTCGCGAAATCTCTTGGCGTACTGTTCTGGGTGCACGGTGGAGATTTCGGCACCCGCCTGAAAGAGGAACGGAGACATTCATTAAAATTTCATCCACGTGTAAACATTCACAACCTATAAACTGATCTCATCCCACACACATCCTCATTTACATTTACTGCATTTACCAGACGCCCTTATCCAGAGCGCCTTACAGGGACAGTCCCCCCCCTGGAGACACTCAGGGTTAAGTGTCCTGCTCAGGGAAACGATGGTAGTAAGTGGGGTTTGAACCTGGGTCTCCTGGTTCATAGGCGAGCGTGTTACCCCACTAGGCTACTACCACCCCTGGACTCACCCCATGTTTAACGGTCTTGGCTGCGTGAGCTGCTTTCTTCTTTGTGTCGTACTGAGTCAGTACGTCAATAAGGCCCATGAAGTACACTTCCTTCCGTGGAGCTCCTAGAAATGGAGATGAAGCAGGTGGGTCAGCGGTTACCGTGGACTTCATCCTTTAAAGTGAAGTGATTGTCACATGTGATACACAGCAGCACAGCACACGGTGCACACAGTGAAATGTGTCCTCTGCATTTATCCCATCACCCTGAGTGAGCAGTGGGCGGCCATGACCGGCGCCCGGGGAGCAGTGTGTGGGGCCGGTGCTTTGCTCAGTGGCACCTCAGTGGTACCTTTGTGGATCGGGATTCGAATCGGCAACCTTCTGATTACGGGGCCGCTTCCTTAACCGCTAGGCCACCACTGCCACCACTGTCCCTGCACCAGATTCTTCTCCACTCACCTGGTGCACTCTTGATGGCATACACATCCACATACGGGTCAAACTCTCCAGGCCCCAGAGGCTTGTAGGAGTTCATGTAGCTGGCGATGCCCTCCGGAGACGTGCCGTAAGAGCCCACTAGCGGGGCGGGTGCCAGGCCGTTCTCGGGCTCGGCTTCGTCCTCGCAGCTGGGCTCCTCGGCCTCGTCCTCATACTTCTCAGCACGAGACACATCGTGGATCCCTAGGAGCAGACTGTAATCCATGATCTTAAGTCGCTCCAGGAACTGAAACAAGGGGGAAAAAAAAAATTTCATTCATTTAAATTGTAAACTTGTTAGCATGCTCGTGGTAAGATAGCGCCACCTAGTGGTGCTTCATTACACGACACTGAATTCAGATTAGAATATTTGCATCAGTGCCATATATTATATGTTTAACAGAATCCAATTCCCTACGCTGAAGGCACAGTCACCTCTACATCCCTGCGGAGCTTCTCCATGATCCTTTCTTTGTCCTCCTCGCTAACATACACTTTCTGCATGTTGTTTCTGAAGTCCACGTCCTTGTAGGTCGGCAACTCTTTCACCTGAGCGGGAACAGGGATTTTTAATCCGAAGTCGCCAACCATTTTACAAGTAGACAGCTTGAGCAGGGCTTTTACCTTCTCTTTGTCACTTGCTTCTCGAGACACAAGCGAGCCCTGAAAAATAATCAAAACTTTAATCTTATTTTTAGCCATTTTTAGCAATCACCTCCACTAAGGCCTCAAAGGAGTGTGAAAGATGGTGTGATGACACTGCATACATCGGCTAAATCAATTTAAAAGGAATTTATATATGTATTGTATTGATTGATTTTTAAGAGTAACATGTCAGCATTTATCAATAATATTCACATTGCAGACTGCTGAACACGTAATCATTATTCAGACGTCCATCTCGCACAAACCCCCCATTAAAGCGCCAAACTGCTTTACACGGCACCACTAACTGTGGCCCAAATGTGGGGCGGCGGTGGCCTAGCGGTTAAGGAAGCGGTCCTGTAATGAGAAGGTTGCCGGGTCCCCACACACTGCTCCCCGGCGCCTGTCATGGCCGCCCACTGCTCACCAAGGGTGATGGTTAAATACAGAGGATATTTAATAAGGTATCAATAAATCATGTTGTGCCCTCTTGTGGGCAAACAAGGTCAGTGCCACGTTTTCACACCAACAGATTATTTTACTTTTTGCTGCTCTTATGTGGTCATTTGCCACTTGTGGGACTAATAAAGGGATGTAATTTTATCGTATCATTTGAATCATTTAGCACAGTACAGCCTCATTACTTACTTTCAAGTCATACTTCCTGTGCACGACCAGCCTGTGGCTGAACATGTTTCTCATGACGATCAGGTAGGTGTCTTCGTTCTCCACAGTCACACGGTACATGCCCAGGAACTGAGGCAGCAGTGTGCTGCCGTGGCATTTAACAATGTGCTGCAACAACCAGAACAATGGAGGCATTCAAACCAGCAGTGGCCATTTCACCCCACAAATATCAGGCAGAGTAACCTCACTCACACATGCATATTCTTGTAAAGGATGTATATTTGTACATGTACAGTTCTTTTTTTTTTTTTTAGTTCTTTTGGGACTCAAACTCAGATAAAACCAGATAAACATCTGTGAACTTCTGATAAGTTGAAGGTAAATTTATATGATGCAGCAAAGTGCTGGCAGCAGAGGAGCCCAGACAGGAATCTGCTTATTCAGCTACAATGGAATACAGACAATGAACACACACACACACACACACACTATCTCTGCTCCGGAAAAAAGATGAGGGCCGTCTGCCTTACGCACCTCATTACGCACAAAATCTGACAATGACCGTCATCAACCTGCCGCTCCACTCACGGTCAAGGACGTTCAGCACTTAACTCATATCTCAGGCCTGGTGCTAATTCTAACAGAGGATTTCTCTCAGCGTCACTTTCAAGCTGCATCGTATTCAGTCATTATATTCTCAGTGAGAATTCTGTTTGGCCAGAGTCATCTTCCATTAGTGAGACACACACATCTGGCGCTTTTTAGAAGGCAGGAAGCGCAGAGAAGGTGCCGTCGGGCGGGTCTACCTGATGATACTCAGACAGGATGTTGTGCATGTCGGCCACATCCTCACTGGAGATTTGCTTCACCACGAGCGTCCGGTCGTACGAGGTCAGCAGGAGACCCTCGCGGTGCAGCTCGCCCCACCGCACTGGCGGGCTACGGGCCAGCGAGACCTGACGAGAACATGAACGGACTAGAAACTTTTTCAAGGAACATTTAATATATATGTATGTATTTTTTTAGTGAAGTGATTGTCACATGTGATACATGTATGTATGTATGTATGTGTGTGTGTACTGTTATTAAACTTCAAATATCATAGAAAGTGATCTTTCGTTCACAATATGATAAAAAATGTTAAAAAAAATAAACAAAAAGGTCAAATTTCTCTGCTTGTTGCTATGGTTACGGGATTGGTTTGTTGCCAGCTTGGTGACAGGACTCTTTACTCGGCACAAACCCAGCAGCCAATCAGAGCCGAGCATTTACCTGATAGTTCAGATCCTCAATTCCAAACCGTTCTCTGAGGTTGCGGAACACTTGGGGACAGTATTCTTTAAACTTGAAGTGTCCCGGAAGATTTTCCCTGTGGATGAGAAATGCAAAGAAAAAAAGAAAAAAAAACAAGACACAGATTATTTGCAGGAAACCCGCAAAAACACTGAAGATTTTTTTTTCTTCTCTCAGTTTGGAAGCATTTGGGAATCCGGGAATTGCCAGTCTGGGGCATTCTTCTGTTACGTGACACGAGAGACTCGTGTCGAATCTTGTTAAATTTCCAAAATGAGATTTATATGAGCAAGACAGGCAAGCAGCGCAGGACTGGAAAGGACCTGCACACACTTGCACCGTGATGCATTCATTCCAAGAGGCCTGGACCTCCCCTGCGCCCCGACACCAGGACCCGTAAGAAGCAGCCGCGTTACTTGTTGAACAGGTGATTGTTGACTTTTATCTTCGTGTTGGCCTTGAAGTCGTCGGGAAGCAGCATGACGGGGACCGGGACCTGGTTTAAATCATTAATCTGGAGAAGAAGAAGAAAAAAAAAAAACATGCATAAAGCACCAGAATCTATATCGATAATAGCATCGATCACTCGTCAAGGTTTTCTAAACAATATTTCCAGCCCAAATCTCCGGTTTAAAGTAACCTACACGAACTTTGCTGCCTTTTTTGGAACTCAGAACCGGCCGATCGTCCCCACTCGGGCCTCGGACTCGAGTGGAAACCGCGGAGGATCTAAACGGGCGGTTTATGTGGGTCGGCGGCGCGTATTATAGGACGCGTGTGGGATTCCGGAAGGAGCGGCGTCGTACCGAGTGGTTGACTCCCCACATGAAGACGCCGAGGACCGTGTCGCCCGGCCGGAACACCTTGACCTTCTGCTGCACGAAGTGCTTCTTCTTGGTCTTGGTCTTGGGGCCGAGCAGGACCACCGGGCTGGACGCGGCGGCGGCGGCGGCGCCGGGGTTCCCCAGAGACGCCATCCCGGCGCGGGGACCGCGCACTTCCCGGGACGTCCCTCCTTCCCGCCGGTTTCCGCCGCCAGCCAAAGGTCGCGGGGGGGGGGAATTCCCGAGATTCCCAGCGGCGCTCCAGGAGACCTCACCCCCGTCAACAGCGAGGATACGTGGGACCTTCCGCGCCCATGACCCGTACAGCCCGTCGCGTCGCGTCCGCTCACCTGGGTCCGCGTCACGTGGCGCGGACGGACAGGTGCCGCGAGCCAAGAGGAAGCCGAACCCACGACACGTGACGCCGTGTGGGCGGAGCCGAGGAGCAGTCAGGAAGGGGTGTGGCCGAAAAAAGGACACATCGCAGCCAAAATGACACCTCTGGTGTGGAAACGGTACAGAAATGCACACGGTTTGGGATCATATCCATCTACATTATTACAGCATTTACCAGACGTCCTAATCCAGAGGGACTTACAGTCAGTAGTTACAGGGACAGTCCCCCCCTGGAGACACTCAGGATTAGTAGTAAGTGGGGTTCATAGGCGAGTGTGTTACCCCACTAGGCTACCACCACCCCCACATTATTATCCATGAATAAGACATTAAAGAAAAAATACTCCAACCGGGGCTCCTGGTCATATATATTCTATACTGTATATTCCGTTCATGTCCAGTAACAATATAGTCCAATATGAACCATATAATACACAACGGTGGATTCTGGTTTCAGGACCACTATTAAAGGCCGCCTTTGTTTGGAGCCGATCCTTATCGCATCATATTGGCCTCTGATGATTCACATGATCACCGGACGACCCGGAGCCCTTGGTTGCCCCTGGCAACAGCATGTGGTCACATTAGGGTTAAACACTCATGTATATTCTTCATTATATTCTGCTCTCAACTCACCCTTTCACATCCTGATTATGAGGATCCTGCATCATGAGATGCTGGTTCCCACTTCCCGTAAGTGCACAATAACGTCTGGGAGAGCAACAGAGACAACATGCAGGTGCTACAGCCTGATGCTGAGCTCATGACACTACTTTCGCTTTTCAAACACACTTTGGGAATTTACGTCCCTCCGATGTGAATGTGAGAAGGACACCACGCCAGGCCACAGAAGCAGGTCACGGTTTGTGTCTCAAGTAAGTCTTTACTTCCCAGACTCTACTGCATAACCTGCACTTAAAGTGTCTATGCACGTGATAGAGAGATTCCTTTTAGGGCTGAGACGAGTATTCGAGTAACGCGAATGGTCCGATAACCAAAAATATTCGAGGTCAATTCTTTGCCCGGAGACCTTGTTTAATTTGTCACCAAAGTCCATCTGTTATCTCAAACTGTTTAACTGAAGCAGACTCGAAGTTTAAAGGCGTTTCATTTGAGAAAATGAAGATATCGATGCACTCCTGGAACTGAAGCATCCTCACTTCTCCTACAAGGCAGTGGCGGTTTGTGCTGAGGGCAACAATAAATCCTGGGCATCGCAGCTTTTCTTCACATGCGTGCGTCCATGCTGCCCTGACATCATGATTGCATGGCCACCGACCGGTTTTCTGTTCCCCGTTTGCGGTGTTAGGTCGGCCTCATTTTGCGAGGCGCACCGGCTGCATTTTAAGAGGATTCTCTGACGGGCCGGAGCGCGTCCAATAACCGGCTCACAAAGTAAAACGCGACGCTTATTCAAATGGTCGGTTCCACTTTAAACTCCGCTCAGCCGGCCGGGGCACCTTTATTGTCCAGCGAGGCTCACAGCCAAGAAATCTGTTTCAGAAATAAAGAACATTTTAATTCTGTATATAGGCTGGTAGTAGCCTAGTGGGTAACACACTCGCCTATGAACCAGAAGACCTGGGTTCGAATCCCACTTACTACCATCGTGTCCCTGAGCAAGACACTTAACCCTAAATTGCTCCAGGGAGACTGTCCCTGTAACTACTGATTGTAAGTCGCTCTGGATAAGGGCGTCTGATAAATGCTGTAAATGTAAATGTAATGTAAATGTGATGATCTCTGCGCCCGCTCAAATTTCTGAACTATTAGAAAAGGTGTTGAGTGTTAGCTGTCTGGCCCAACACTGTTTTCACTGAACATTTCCCAGGAAACTGTGCATTGGATTGATGGATGTGTAGGAATACTATCAACTAACAGTATTGTAAGAATGGACATCACGGGAGCCTGCTTTTGTCTTGCATAACAGAGGTGTGACAACTTCCTGTAGGCCAGGGGTATAAAGGTCTGCTCACATGTGGAAAAGGGTCTCTGAGCTTTCTTGCCGGAAGCCAGAAGGCTTCTGAGTCTTTCTCTCCCCCTCTTCTTCTCTTCTCCCTCTTTACTCTTTCTTCTCATTTTTATTTTCTCTATAACCTTGGTACCTTTTTACATTCAATATTCACATGTAACTACAATAATTATTTACCGGCGTTAATAAATTAGAAACTGTTCATTTTTAACCTCTATTGTGCCATGCTTCTTTCTGCCAGGTAACATCAAATTGGAGTGGATGAATACAGTGCTTTTGTGTGGAGGGAGAAAAAGTTTTTCTACACTCTCTATTCTCATCTCCCACACCACATGGTCTTCATTGTTTTTACAGTATCAACTAGAAATAGTAACAGAAATAGAAATAGCACCAACTAATTCCATTTCCATGTAAAATAAGTAGTATTGCAGCATGCGGTATTTAAGGAGCTGTGAACAATGAGCTAAATTCTATCCCACCCACATAAGTGGGACGTGAGCGCAAGATCCTTGCTGCTGGACTGAGGGAGGTGGGGGGCTTCCAAATAAAGCACATTTCATACATTCATAATATTGTCAATCCAAGCTCATTATGTCACTATAAATTTCTCCTGGGTTGAGCGAAATCGCAGAAAACAAAACACAAACCGAATCAGACTCCAGTGAAGAGACCACCAGAATAATCTTAGTCCCTGGCAATGAACTGCTAAGGAGACGACTTAGTATGAAACGTACCGGAGGGTCACCACAGCCACCACCACCGTAACAGCTAGAGCATCAGGGATCTTCAAATGGACCAGTAGCATCATAATGGACGCGTAATGTCCACCATGACACTGGACTAAAACCTACTCTGCACTGTCCAGGACCTCCAGACATGGACAGATGCTCTATACCACACTTCTCCACCTCTACAGCTGTAGGACAAACCATCACAAACCCTACAGTGACACCATTTGCAGGTTCACTCTACCCTGGAAGGACGTCCCTCTCTATATCACTCCTTCCCAACGTTTCTTACAACCTTTTTTCTCTCTCCTACAGTTTTTTTTGTGGAGTTTTTTGTTGTGTGCAGAAGGGTCAAGTGTGTTGGGTGTCAACTGTATGGCCCGTCAAAGCCCATTGAGACGTACAGTACGTGATTATGGGCTATATAAGAAATAAATGTTGCAGTTGTTACGCACCAAAGTGTCTATTAATTTACATCGGGGTGATTGTTGGTACTGGAGTGCAAAAACTGATGGAAGATTGTTTACGTTTATCTGGGTAAATTCAGTATTGTACCGACAACAGGTTTTACAAAGAAATGAAAAATAATTATGTATTAGCATATTTCATTTACATTTAATACATTATTCTTAATATGTTTTATGTTTCTGTGTGTGTGTGTCGATAAAAAATTGATAGAATACTTGATTGTAAAAATATTTGATCGTTTAACCCCTAATTCATTTTAAGTAATCATTAGGATTGAACAATGTTGGGTAATACCCGTTAATTTATATGGTGAACTAGAGAAAAGGCGGACGTTCAAGTTCAAGCAGGTTTATTGTCAGTGAATTGAAATATCGTTCCTCCAGGACCAGGGTGCAACACAGAGCAGAACAGATAGACATCACAATCAAAGGACAAAAGTATACACGAGACAAACAAGTGCAACAATACAATTTGACATGACAAGAGTAGGCATGACCAGACGACATATATTCCCCTTCCGCTATCAAGGATAAAAACAAAGTGGGTGACATCATAAATTGTGATCCAGATCAGCGGGTAATACTCGCCTATGAACCAGAAGACCCAGGTTCAAACCCCACTTACTACCATCGTGTCCCTGAGCAGGACACTTAACCCTGAGTGTCTACAGGGGGGGGGACTGTCCCTGTAACTACTGACTGTAAGGGTGGTAGGGTACTGAAAGTAGGCTGGTAGTAGCCTAGTGGGTAACACACTCGCCTATGAACCAGAAGACCCAGGTTCAAACCCCACTTACTACCATCGTGTCCCTGAGCAAGACACTTAACCCTGAGTGTCTCCAGGGGGGACTGTCCCAGTAACTACTGACTGTAAGTCGCTCTGGATAAGGGCGTCTGGTGAACGCTGGCTACGCGCGGTGAGAGTGAAGCGGAACCCGGTGACGCGTCATCAGCGCGCCGCCCAGACAGCGGGGCGCGACGGGAAAGTTGCGCGGGCGGCCGAGCAGCATGTCGGGCGACGACGAGCAGCAGGAGCAGACCGTGGCCGACGACCTGGTGGTCACCAAGTACAAGATGGGCGCGGACATCGCCAACCGTGAGTGTCCCCCGGCGGCCGGTCCCTCCCTCCGCCGAGAAGACGCCGCGGCTGCGGGCGGCCGCGCGGCCACGTGCCCGCCGCGGAGGGCGGGCTGCCCGCTAGCCGGCGTGCTAATGCTAGCGCGGCCGTAAATAAAGACCGAATAAAACGCTGGACTAAAACGAATTACACTGTCCCGTCTGTCGTGACCTTGTCGCGTCTCCCGCGCACGCACACAGCGCGCCATTTCGCGGAATTTGGCGCGTTGTGGTGCAGGTCGGCCGCGAGTCGAGGTCCCCCGGTGGCGCTAACTGGTTAGCACAGAGGGAAGCAAAAGTTGCCCGTTCGTGCCTTGCGAGATTCGAGGGTCTTTTATATGTCCCGGCGAAACGCGCCCTGGACCGGTCCGTTCTGACCGTGCACAGTAAAGAAAAAAGTAGTAGTTTCAGAAATAAGATGGAATAAAAGACGTAAAAAGCAAGCAGAGGCATCGTGGGTAGTGGGTCTGTGTTCTGCTGAAGTGCGTGGATAGAACCAGTGTAGTACATCAGCAGCACACATTGCAGGAAACGGGGAGCGTTGGGACGGTCTGGTTAGGACGTGTGAGGTGTCCTGCCAGGTTTTAGGAATTGAAATAGGCTTTTTTTTTTTACATTTTACATTTACAGCATTTACCAGACGCCCTTATCCAGAGTGACTTACAGTCAGTAGTTACAGGGACTGTCCCCCCCTGGAGACACTCAGGGTTAAGTGTCCTGCTCAGGGACACAATGGTAGTAAGTGGCATTTGAACCTGGGTCTTCTGGTTCATAGGCGAGTGTGTTACCCACTAGGTACCGATTCGTGCTGGTCCTCCATCCTCCCGGTCACTCTCCTTAACGTCTGCGGCCAACAAACGTCGCGCAGATCTCCAATAGGAAGAGATCATTTACCTGATGGACCCAAAGCTGTACGGTTATAAAGCTGTTGGCACCTGGCTGCACATTTGGCCGGTTTCCCCGCTGCCGGAGACGTTGTGTGTCATTTTTTAGCGTGAAATGTTGAAGTCGGCGTGCTCGGCGCCCTTCGTTTACACATCCATCTCCCGGACCGTGTTGGTGCGCCGGGACTC
Organism: Denticeps clupeoides; assembly: GCF_900700375.1. Classification (NCBI taxonomy): domain Eukaryota; kingdom Metazoa; phylum Chordata; class Actinopteri; order Clupeiformes; family Denticipitidae; genus Denticeps; species Denticeps clupeoides. The sequence goes on from NW_021630101.1 coordinate 81,231, forward strand.
ACTACCGCTCTCTCTCTCTCTCTCTCTCTCTCCCTCCCCCCATCCAGAGACCTTGCGCGTGGTTACGGATGCCGCCAAGCCTGGGGTGTCCGTGCTCAGCCTGTGCGAGAAAGGAGACGCCTTCATCGTGGCGGAAACGGGCAAGGTGTTCAAGAAGGAGAAGGAAATTAAGAAAGGTATGGAGACCACGGCATGCCGAGTGAAACGGCACGTTGGGAAGGGCTCCTGGAAAAGCCGTGTAGTTTGAAAAGAGGTTTTTCCAGGTCTTGAAAGGTTTTGGAATACGAAATAACCATACAAGTTCTGGAAAAGTCGGCCAAAAGTTTTGGACATCTTCTCATTCAACGTGTTTTCTTTCTTTTCATGAGCATTTACGTTGGTAGATTCTCACTGAAGGCATCAAAACTATGAATGAACACATGTGGAGTTCTGTACTTAACAAAAAAAGGTGAAATAGCTGAAAACATGTTTTATATTCTAGTTTCTTTGCTCTGGTTACTGCTTTACACACTCTTGGCATTCTCTCGATGAGCTTCAATAGGTCGTCACCTGAAATGCTTCTCCAACAGTCTTGAAGGAGTTCCCAGAGGTGTTTAGCACTTGTTGGTCCAGCTCACCCCAAACCATCTGGATTGGGTTCAGGTCCGGTGACTGTGGAGGTCAGGTCTCCACTTTTTGTTAAGTACAGAACTCCACATGTGTTCATTCATAGTTCTGATGCCTTCAGTGAGAATCTACCAACGTAAATGGTCATGAAAATAAAGAAAACACGTCGAATGAGAGAGTGCGTCCAAACGTTTGGCCTGACCTGTATAATGAAGGACGTTTTTCCACTTTTACAACTACAGCGTATAAAACTAGTGCACTTCTGTTGTATATAAAAGACTGCTGATGATCTACACCGGAACACGATGAGTCCGTTCGGACTTGTGTGAGCTATGAGGACGAAACGCTGTCGTTTCACTTAAGCTTTTCAGGGTTAACATGAGTTTAGTTTCACAATTTCCTGGTAAATTTCACATTTTGTGAATTTAAAATTTGCCTTTAGAGTAACTGGGAATTCTTCAGCATGACCGTGTAAGAACCCTGGTTGCGTGTGTGCGCGTGTTCAGCTATCGCCCCCGTTTCGCAGGTATCGCCTTTCCGACCAGCGTGTCCGTGAACAACTGCGTGTGCCACTTCTCGCCTCTGAAGAGTGACCCTGACTACGTGCTGAAGGACGGAGACCTGGTGAAAATGTAGGTTTGCGCCGTGAGGAAATATCTTAATGCCACTCGCCCCCCCCATGACTCACGTTCCGTCCCCTCCAGAGATCTGGGCGTGCACGTCGATGGCTTCATCTCCAACGTGGCTCACAGCTTCGTCGTTGGCGCGTCTAAGGTTTGAAACTGTCTTACGAACGTTTTTGACTGGTTTACGGAAAGCGTCGGCGCTGTGCCCGTCTCAGCCATGTGACTGTCTCAGGATGCCCCAGTGACGGGTCGGAAGGCTGACGTCCTGAAGGCCGCCCACCTTTGTGCTGAGGCCGCGCTGCGTCTGGTGAAACCCGGCAACCAGGTACGAACGTTGGACCGAGCACGAGTCTTTTCTTCTGTTCTGTAGGGCGACGCTTTCGAACTGATTACTCGAAAACACGCACCTGGAAGCCATGGCGGTCGGTGGAGATTCTCTGGGCAGAAAAAACATGAGAAACGGGAGGTGACCTTTCCCCTTATGACGTCACAAGGGGACAAACTCCGGGTCCGACCGTCTGAGCTGCCGCTCTCTGAACGGTGAAAACTGAAAAAACGGTGAAAAAAAACTGATCACCATACAGCGATCACCATTTCTAGATACTGCAGGACCATAGACAGGATCGGGGAACTCGTATTAATGTTCAATCATTTCACAAAGTCACATTTTCATGATAGGTGACCCTGGATAGCTCAGTCAGTAGAGCATCAGACTTTTAATCTGAGGGTCCAAGGTTGAAGTCCCTGTTCAGGCCAATTGTTGGGCAGTGGTGGCCTAGTGGTTAAGGAAACTGCACTGTAATCAGAAGGTTGCCAGTTCGAATCCCGACCTGCCTGTGTGCCACTGAGCAAAGCACCGTCCCCACACACTGCTCCCCGGGCGCCTGTCATGGCCGCCCACTGCTCACTCAGGGTGATGGTTAAATGCAGAGGACACATTTCACTGTGTGCACTGTGTGCTGTGCTGCTGTGTATCACATGTGACAATCACTTAAATTAACTTAATACAGAAAGTCGCCCTGCACAGTCTGAAACATTTGACCTTTTTCTCGATGATCCTGGCAGAACACACAAGTCACAGAGGCGTGGAACAAGATCGCCCAGAGTTTCAAATGCGCGCCTATTGAGGGTGAGTCCCGCACTGCGACGGTCCCTCCGCTCGGTCCGACCTGCACGCACTTACGCTTTACTCTTCACAGGCATGCTGTCTCACCAGCTGAAGCAGCACGTCATCGATGGGGAGAAGACCATCATTCAGAATCCCACCGACCAGCAGAGGTGAGGGGACCATGTGTTCACTTCCATTGCATAGTATGATTTAAAGTGTTTTTTTACACACACACACACACATATATATATAATATGTGTGTGTGTGTGTGTGTGTGTGTGTGTGTATATAAAGGAAAGACCACGAGAAGGCGGAGTTTGAGGTGCATGAAGTGTACGCTGTGGACGTGCTGATCAGCACCGGTGAAGGCAAGGTGAGGCTGAATTTCACGCTCCCGCGCGTCTCGCCCTCCCGAACGTGCCGGTCCTAACAGTTCATTCTGCCCAAGGCCAAAGACTCCGGACAGAGGACCACCATTTATAAACGTGACCCCAGCAAGCAGTACGGACTAAAGATGAAGACCTCAAGAATGTTCTTCAGCGAGGTGGAACGCCGTTTCGACACCATGCCCTTTACTCTCAGGTACAACTAAAATTTATTTATTTAAAAATCATTAATGTTTAAATATTCAGCGTAGAATCTACTTGCTGTGACAATATTGACCGTGGATGTTGCTGTGTGTCCCATGTCAGGGCTTTTGAGGACGAGGGGAAGGCACGTCTGGGTGTGGTGGAGTGTGCCAAGCACGAGCTTCTGCAGCCTTTCAATGTCCTGCATGAGAAGGAGGGTAAGTAATCTGTTTACGACCGGAACGTTGAGCCAAAAATAATCTTTGAATCATACATTATTTATATTAGATTATTAGTACTGTGATTAATCTGAAATACCACTGGGACATGGTAGGTGGCGCCCTTTTATCAGTTAAATTTGGCTAATTGAGGACGAAAGGAAAACGGTGAACGTGTGGTGATTGTCTGCTGCTGCTCAGGCGAGTTCGTGGCTCAGTTCAAGTTCACCGTGCTGCTGATGGCCAACGGGCCCCTGAGGATCACCAGCGGCCCTTTTGACCCTGATCTCTTCAAGACCGAACATGAGGTGCAGGACCCCGAGCTCAAGGTGAGACTGAAAATGCTCTCACAAAAAAAATGATAAAAATTGGCAAGGTTCACGAGAAATGTCCAGCAGTGTCCTGGCTTTGTCTTTTCATGACGTCCGGTTTTCTCCAAATGTTCGCTTACAGGCTCTGCTTCAAAGTTCTGTAAGCCGCAAGGCACAGAAGAAGAAGAAAAAGAAGGTATTGTTCTTTCTTCCTTAAGGTTTTATATATACACACACACACAGGGTGGGCCATTTAAATGAATACACCGTCAAAAAACGGGAATGGTTGGTGACATTAACGTCCTGTTTGTGGCACATTAGTATATGTGAGGGGGCAAACTTTTCAAGATGGGTGGTGACCATAGGAAGAGGGTCATGTGACACATCAAATTTATTGGTAAAAACAATGGTGTTATCATGAGTTATTTACAAGTTTCTGACCACTTATAAAATGTGTTCAATGTCACCAACCATTCCCATTTTATTAAGGTGTATCCATATAAATGGCCCTCCCTGTAAACACACACCATGATGAATATAAAAGTTGTTTATGGAATACGACTGTCTGGTGACAGGCCTCCAAGAACGCTGAAACCGCCACCGGCCAGGCCGGCGAGGAGAGCGAAGCCGCCGAGTAACTGCCGTCCCGCCTTCAGCACTGACTGACTGACGGAAACCACCCAAAAACCAGGCCGAGCAGAACGAGATCCACGACCTTCACCTGCCCCCCACTGCCCTCAGCCAATGAGAGACCTCCTGCACCTACGGAGCAAAATTTACGATTTAAAGAAAAAAATAAAAAAAAGAAAGAAAATAGGGCCCACACAGGCTCATAGTGACGTCCCCAGACTCCTCGCCGTCCAATCGGGGGCGGGTGGATGGGCCGTTCCAAAACGAGAATCATGATGTGAAATGTTCCCGTGCCATCCCGTGGTGTTTGCATGAAGTGATTTTTCTCTCTGGTCTTCACTGGTAAGATGGACAAACGACTGCGTGCAGTTTTCTTCCAAATTACCCCCCAAAAAAGAAAAGAAAATGACCAAAAAACGTTTTTCGTTCGCTGAATATCCTGTTTCAGCAGGAGCTTCTGTCTCACTGCCAGTAGCATAGCGAACCACGTCTCAGTCCTCCTGCCGGGTGTCTTGCCTGATACGGAACACGGTAACGACGCACGAGCCCTTTTCGCTACGTGCAGACGGCCTTCTGCTTAAACTGCCGCACAGATCCTCTCCGAGCGTCTGGTCTTTTGCCGGGTCTTTTTTTTTTTTTCCACCACCATTCGTTCGTTTCTGTTTAGGACGACCGAAATGCTACTCTGCATTCGTTAAGCGTTTTTAACGTGTTTCAGGACTACAGCGTAATCCCCAGTGTTTACTATGGCCACGATACGAGTTTACAGATCCACCAATCAAAAGTTTGCGTAGTGCTGTGCTTTTTTTTTTTTTTTTTTTTAATTTTAACTGAACCATGAGAAGGAAAGGCTGTTTTGGAGGCGGAGCCTGTTGTAGCCGCCGTTATTGATTGGCCAAGTGTAAAACTACACAGATTTTGGACGTGAGGAGCCAGGTTATTGGATGACAAATTAAAAGTTGGGGGTGAACACGAAAGTTGGGTTTGTTTCTGTTTTCCTTGCAGAGAACTTATGAAATAAAACTTTATAATAATTATACATGGTGTGAATTTGTATTTCTGCGTGCATTACAAGACTAATTAGAAGAATATATTGACCCGTATATTGTATAGTGGAGTTGGGAATCACTGGGTAGTCTTTATTGCGTTTGACCTGTTTAACTTAAAAAAATTAAGGTTTGAAGCTGCTGACAGCAGAAATGAAAACTAAGATCCATGGTAGTTCTTCACCTTGAATCAAAAGATCCAGTTTAATTCAAAACACAATTTTCGATGGTCTCGGTGCAACAGTCCGACGCCTGCATGTCACTTCCTATGAGCCTTCTGAGGAATTTAGACCACGTTTCATCGTGTGCTGTGCTGCAGTGTTTCACGATGACACTCGCTTCGCTTTCAAACACAACTACCACTTGTAATTTTGGAAGTTCTTCAGCACTTCCGAGTTAAAAACAAAGCTAATGTCAGTGTCACGTGTTCTGCCATCGCCGCCATGCCGTTAAAAAGGACTACGTTTCCCGGCGGCACTTGCGCTAGCGCCCGTTTGACGTCATCGCAGCTATAAATCACCCGTGTCGCGCCGATGACGAGCACTCGAGTCACTTCCGTCTTTGGGAGGTACGCTGGCCCTGAAATAAGACCTCGTGTCGCATCTGTCGTCGCTTTTGGTAATCCGTGAATTTTGCTAACTCCTCTCGCATGTTTTGCAGGCTCGACTCCAGACGATGAGGGCGAAGGTGAGTATTGGCCGCGTCTGACGTCGGTTTAGGCCGCTTCCGTGGTGCCAGGCGTCTCTAGCTCACGTCTGCTAATGAAGCGTGATTTTTAATTAAACGAACTAATTCCCTTTTCTAAATACTGGGCTGCAGCAGAGCTCGCTTGCACGTAAGGCTGCGCCGCGTTGAGCTCTGCGGCGTCCAGCTTGACGGAACCGCGTCGTGCACGTCAGTCTAGTACCGGAACCAGCCACGTACCGAATTGTGGTCGCGAACGCGGTTTTAAACGCGACCTGGAACTGATCATCTCCCGCCTGCTCCTTTTCTTTTCAGTGGAGGAAGAAGCGCATGCGCAGGTGAGTTCTCAGCTGGTGCAAGTGGAGCAGAAGAGAAGCGAAGTTCTCAACGTCTGTGCTGCGCTTTCCCAGGCTGAAGCGCAAAAGGAGGAAGATGAGGCAGAGGTCCAAGTGAAGTCCGGGCGGAGAAGTCCGCGGCGGCCAGCCGTCCATCCCTGGGCAGGTCCACCGCCTTCCGGACCCAGGAAAGATCTTCTCTGCGGACCTCGGTCCAGCTCTGCACTGTTTCCGTTTCATACGGCCTTCAATAAAGCGTTATGGTTTTGAGAGAAATATTCCTGACTCTGACGCCGCTTTGGCAGGTTTCCGCTGATGTTTGTTTGAATACTGATCACGCAGAACAACGAATAAATTAGTTTTGTTTTAACTGCAGCGCTTATCGTCCTTGATGTGTTGGTCAGTTTAGAACTGCTCCAGTCCAGTTTAATTTGGGGTTGGTAGTAACCTGGGGGTAACACACTCACCAGAAGACCCAGGTTCGACTCCCACTTACTACCATTGTGTCCCTGAGCAGGACACTTAACCCTGAGTGTCTCCGGGGGGGACTGTCCCTGTTACTACTGACTGTAAGTCGCTCTGGATAAGGGTGTCTGATAAATGCCATAAATGTAAATGAGGCCAACTGGTGCCAGGCTGCCACAGACACGTCTACAAAGTGAACGCACCCCGATGGCCGTTTTAATCACACCGAGACTAAGAGGCAAGATTCGTTGGTGGCTTTACTGTGACACAGCCATCAAAGAAGGTTCAGATACACCTGACTCCTGCAGGACGTCATCTAGACAGCATTCTGAGGAGTTAAACAATTCTGATTTGCATCTAAAATAGGTTTAACTCTGATCAATTCCACTGTAACTGCTTCCTTAATTTGCATATTTTGCATAGAGTAGTTGCTTGGCATCATTATATTGGCGCTGGAAATGTTGAAAAGCAATGAAAAGCCTGGCCTGGCATTTCTATACAATGTAGAACATATATTGTATTTTTTACGTTTGATGTATGTACAGTGGGTACAGAAAGTATTCAGACGCCCTGAAATGTTTCACTCCTGTTATATTGCAGCCATTTTTTCCTCATTAACGGACACACAGCACCCCAAACTGACAGAAAAAACGCTGAATTGTTGACATTTGTGCAGATTTATTAACAAAGAAAAACTGAAATATCACATGGTCCTAAATATTCAGACCCTCTGCTGTTCTGAGCATCCTTGAGATGATTCTACACCCTCATTTGAGTCCAGCTCTGTTTGATTATATATATTGATTGTACTTGATTAGGGAAGCCACACCCCTGTCTATATAAGACCTTACAAATGAGAAGTTTACAAAAATATTCTGCTGCACTTAAGGTTCCTAAGAGGTTCCATAATTCGTAAATGGAAGACGTTTGGGACGATCAGAACCCTTCCTAGAGCTGGCCGTCTGGCCAAACTGAGCTGTCGGGGAGAAGAGCCCAAAGATGACTATGGCTCCAGAGAGGCAGTCAGGATCACTAAAATCGGGGCTTTGCAGCAGAGTGGCCTGACGGAAGCCTCTCCTCAGTGCAAGACGCATGGAAGTCCACACGGAGTTTGCTAAACGCCTGAAGGACCCCAAGATGGTGAGATATCAGATTCTCTGGTATGATGAGACCCAGGTAGAACTTTTTGCCCGTTTGAGCATTGCTCCTCACCTGTCCATACAGTCCCAGCAGTGAAGCATGGTGGCAGCATGATTGCAATTGAGGGAAAGATGCAACCATATCCTGGACTAAAACCTCCAGAGTGCTCAGGACTTCAGACTGGGCCGAAGGTTTACTTCCAACAAAACGATGACCCCGAAAGAAGGAAGGAAGGAGCGGCTTCACCACAACTCTGTGACCGTTGAATGGCCCAGCCACAACCCTGACTTAAACCCAACTGGGCATCTCTGGAGAGATGTAAAAATGGCCGTCCACCAACGTCTACCATCCAACCTGCCAGAACGGGAGAGGATCCCCAAATCCAGGTGTGGAAAAACTTCCCATCTTTCCCAAAAAGACTCAAAAGGGAGCTTCTACTAAATACTGAGCAAAGGGTGTGATTAAGATCATGTGATTTTATTTCAGTTCAGTATGTTTTTTTTTTTTTTTATGGAGTGCTGTGCACATTTTAATGAGGGAGAATAACAAACTTGAAGGACTTTAGCAAATGGCAAAAATTTTATGGGGTCTGAATACTGTCCGTACCCCCTGAACATGACGAGATGAGAAACATTTTATTTTTTAGGGCTTTTGCTGTAATAACCTCCAGCATTCTGTCTGAATCCCAGCGGCCGCTTGTGTTTGTTCCACAAGGCTGGTTTTGTCACCAGGGAAACCAGAATTGTGACCTTCTTTCATGTTCGTCTGTAAATGGAGTACTTTCACCGCCCGTCACATGGCGCGTACCTCCAAACACACGCCGGCGATTTCAGATTTCACACCACGCCCCTCTCCAGATCGGTCCGTGTGTCTGTTTAAATGTTTTATCTTCATACGTGCTGAACAAGAATTATAATTCTTGTAAGTACCTTCTGTGTGTTCTCACGTGAAGTGAGGTCAGATCGTCATTTGGCGGTGTGGCCTGTAACGGAGCCAGACGATGGGGAGAAGACACCCGAATCCTTCCCGAATCCTGGCAACCAGCACTTACCACAGTCTGGATGTGGAAGGGGGATCATAAAACGTTCATCCAGACACCAGGTCGTCATGATCGCGTCCTTACCCCTCGCCTATGAACCAGAAGACCCAGGTTCAAACCCCACTTACTACCATCGTGTCCCTGAGCAGGACACTTAAAGTGAAGTGATTGTCATAGTGATACACAGCACACGGTGACACAGTGAAATGTGTCCTCTGTATTTAAGTGAGCAGCGGCCACCATGACAGGCACCCGGGGAGCAGTGTGTGGGGACGGGACCTTCATCAAGTCAAAGTTGTCACTTGTGATACACAGCAGCATGGTGCTCACAGTGAAATGTGTCCTCTACATTTAACCCATCACCCTGAGTGAGCAGTGGGCGGCCATGACAGGCGCCCGGGGAGCAGTGTGTGGGGACGGTGCTTTGCTCAGTGCACCTCGGCGGATCGGGATTCGAACCGGCAACCTTCTGATTACGGGGCCGCTTCCTTAACCGCTAGGGCCACCACTGCCCACAACCCTGAGTGTCTCCAGGGGGGGACTGTCCCTGTAACTACTGGTTGTAAGTCGCTCTGGATAAGGGCGTCTGGTAAATGTACTCCAGTAACCAGCACTCTGCGGTTGGAAACAGGCCCGGAAATTTCAGGGTTCGGTGCAGAGGACACGTTTCACTGCAGGTTATACTACATTCACCGGGCACGTGTAATTATTTTAAATCTGAATATTTACCTTAATTACAATAAAAAAAAAATTACTTTCGGCATTAAATCTAGAGCCACGTGGTGATGTAAAGCCAGGATTTCGCCGAACGCAGGGCTTGTTGTTAGAAATATTCTTTTTGGTTATTGCCCGTCGGAGTCTGTTGACTGTTCGGCCGTTTCCAGGCAACAGCAGCCGTACTGCGCGCTCATTAATAATCCACCTTGGCCAGGTACTCCTGAACTACACGCCCATCCCAGCGGCGGCGGGTAAACACGCTCTCTGGCCGCAGGGCTAACGGGCCGGGAACGGGCCTGCCGCTTTGTTTGAGGATTTGTGCCGTCGGTGTATTTACTCAAGGCGCCCGGCGGCCCTGGACGTGTTCATTCGCCGCCTTATTGGGTTTGGAGGGGAATTATATAGACAATCCTCGTAATACGTCTTTAGTGAAGCTGAAAATTCTGTTGCTCTGTATCGCATTAGTGTGGGCGTCAGGAGAAAAAGTCCTTGCACGTGTTTCAACTCTTGGCTTCTTTCTGAGAGATGAACCGTATAAAATCCGTGAGGTTTGGAGTCCATCTACAACGTTCTCAGGGTCTGAATGTCTGCAAACGTGAACAGCAGGAAAAAATCTTTTTAAAAAAGGTGGCGTACACTCACCGGACAGTTTTATTAGCAAGGCCGGCCGTCCAGATTCTCCAACTCCACGTCCATAAAGTGGACCTCGAGTGCCAGGTTCAAGCCCCACTTAGACTTCAGTCTATCATGGACAATGAAGACCCCCGCCACCACTCCACAGGGGGGTGAAGGATCTGAGAATAACCAGCTTCAGGTGCTGCTGGGGCGGAGGTGGCATAGTGGTTAAGGAAACGGTTGCCGGTTCGAGTCCAGAACCGGCAGGTGCCACTGAGCAAAGCACCGTCCCCACACACTGCGCCTGTCATGGTGCCCACTGTCACCAAGGGTTAAATACAGAGGACACGTTTTTACAATGACAATCCCTTCACCGTCTTTCCATAAAACCCTACACAAAATAATCTGTGCCATGCTTAATATCTGACGTGCAATTTTATTACTTCTATCCATATATTATTTTCCTACTGATTTTATTTCATTTAGATTTAAAGTTTATTATGTGGCGTTTTATTAGACTATTCGGATTTTTTGGTATTTTTGCATTATTCTGCTGCCACGCCGGGATGAATAAAGTGCTTCTGATTCTGGTTCTGGTTCTGTGTCCGTGGTGCACGATGGTGGCGCCAGAATCCGAGATGAATGTGATGATGATGATGGTGATGATGATGCGGAAACCCCGCCCACACAGCGCGCCTGCTCTCCGGATCTCGCACACTTCCTGCGGCGGGAGCTGCAGCGTCTCTGCGCCGCGTCTCGATGGAGGAGGGTCCGCCGACGTCCTCCGGCCGCCCGGCGCTGCTGCGCTCCTTCGGCCGCTGCCTGTGCGCCCTGCTGCCGGTCTACCTGGCCGGCTACTGGGGTCTGGGTCTCGGCGTGGTGCTCCTGGGTCTGGCCGCCTACACGGGCTACCGGCACAACCGGGAGCAGAAGCAGGCGCGCCTGCAGTCCGCCATGTACCTGCAGGAGGACGCCGGCGTCTTCAGGAGCCAGCGGGATCTACCGGCATGGGTAACGGCGCTCATTCCGCCTCATTCAAGCCGCCGTAAATGCCTGTTGATGCAAGTTAAAGTCGTTTCACGGAACACAAAAGACACTAAACTTTTGAACGGTCGGATCTGGAATTCGTCCCCCTTATGACGTCACAAGGGGGGAAAGGTTACCTCCCGTTTTTTGCTTTTTTTTCGTCGCGGTTGCTCGGTGATTGGATGCGACAACGAGCACAAGCGTATTTCTTTATTTCCGCCACGCGAGACTCTGAAGAACCAGTGGGTTCACGTTATTTTTCTCTCTGCGCGGAACATTGTGGTTGGTGAATGGTGTTGACGACGTTGGATGCGTGCAGTTGTCGAAGGAGAGATCTGAAAGTTGCTTCATTTCCGTGAACGCCCGCTCAACATCTATTGGCCGCTCTCCTCCTGGTCCCGCCCCTCTCCTCCTCATTAGCATTTAAAGCTACAGACACCGAAACGGCGCGTCCTGGGAAATCTCATTGTGGGACTGGATCAAAATGGCTGTAATTCTGCACCTTTTTTCATAATAGGGGACCTTTTAGTAATTTAATATCAAACCAGCTATGTAATAGTCAAGACAGATATATTATAGACTTCTGGCTGAAACTTTGTGCTGTGGGCGGGGCTTCGAGCATCAGTACTTATGACTTTTATCAGGTCTAAATTAGGGTGTATGTATATTCATGTATTTATCGACAGCCGCAACCTGAACCCTATCCACCCAGAAAATAAGTTTTGGTGAGGTTGATGGAGATTTCAGGCTGTTGGGGCTGCAGAAGCGTGTCTTTCGGTGGTTTGGCTCGAATTCATTTCCTGTTGCGCTTGTGTGGTTTACCGGGGTCTGTTAAATGGCGATGTAATTGACATGCATTATGAGAAACACACACACGCACACCTAGCGTTCTGTTAATATTTACTCAACTTCTTCTGGTGTAAATATTATACCACGACGTGCACATCCAGTAAAAGGGAATATTAATAGAAACCTGTCTGGATGTTGCAAGGTTCTGTTCACCGTGTACGTACAGAAGACCGGCTGTTGGGGAATCGAAGCGCTGTATAATTCCAATTTATTTGAACGTATGGGTTTTAATAACGGCGGCCTGTTCTGTGTAAACAGGAAATCACACGCCTCGCAATGTCGTGGATGTGATGAGGCCTCAGATGGTCTGGTTATCTCTTGATCTTGTGATTTTGGTTGACGGGACTGTGAAGTTTCAACATGCGCTTCTATATTCACGCACTCTAGTGAGGCTTCTAGAGCTTCATCACATGGATGCTGTTGTCTTAACTGTGCACTGTGCAGTTCTGTACAGATACTGAGCTCTAACAACCAGTGCGTTTTACAGCATTTATAAGACACCCCCCCCCCCCCCTCCAGAGCAATTACAATTAGGCGCATTGTAAAAGTCCCCCCCTGGAGACACTCAGGGTTAAGTGTCCTGCTCAGGGACACGATGGTATTAAGTGGGGTTTGAACCTGGGTCTTCTGGTTCATAGGCGAGCGTGTTACCCACTAGGCCACTACCACCCTACTTTCAGTACCCTACCACCCTTACAATCAGTAGTTACAGGGACATTCCCCCCGAGACTCTCAGGGTTAAGTGTCCTGCTCAGGGACACGATGGTAGTAAGTGGGGTTTAGGACCTGGGTCTTCTGGTTCATAGTTGAGTGTGTTACTACCACCCTGTTGGTGTTGGTGGTGGGCATGGTCACATTTGTGTACGGGGTATCAGGAGTGTAGAGAACGGAGGGAAACGGATAAGAAAAGGAGGACATGGACCCTGGGCTACACCTGGGCATGTCATGTATTGACAGGAGGCGGTTTAAATAGTCCAGAATGAGCATATTTGAGCTGTCAATCATGCCAACAGGCTCCTCCCCCTTTTGAACTTTGTTTATAAAAGCCTCATCAAAGTTCATCTTCCGGGTGTCGGAGATAATTACCCACCAACAAAAAGCGCTGGACTGGTAGGTAGGTTCCTCCCATATGACATGTGCAGAAATATCTTTCTGCAAATCCTGAAAGTGGGTTAGTCTGGCTCTGGTTTTCTGTATTTTGTCCTCTCCCAGACGAATCTGTACTTGTGCTCTGAAGAAGAAATGAATCGTCATCATCGCCTTTGGGGATCCGCCCTCTTCCACAATTGCAGAACCAAGATCCAAAAAGTTTTTCTCTGCATTTATGGGAACTGTCTCACTGTCCTCTTCGTTCGCGCTGCACCACGAATCCCATGCTAGTATACGGATAAAATGTTTAATCAAATCAAGTGCAAAATTGAAAGGTTTTGGAAGATGATGAACCAGATTCAGATTCAGCCCAGTTTCAGAATCAGAATTTTCATGATTTTAGCCAATCCAATAGCTGCATTTCATCCGGATTATTTCTGAACAGCTGTTTTGGACAGTAAAGCAGATGGGATTGTGGGATTTAGATATAAATCACGGCCGGGTACTGAGATCGTTTCGCTTTGTGTTGCTGATGGAAGTTTTCCTGTTTCCCCCGCGAACAGGTCAACTTTCCAGACGTGGAGAAGGTGGAATGGCTGAACAAGGTGAGGAGAACGTGTCCCTCTTACAGTTTATGTGCCCTTTTAATGTTATCGAAGAGCTTTTTTTGTAATGTAGTCCGTTTGTTGTGTCCATTCTGATTATTTTCATCAATTGAATTTATTGGGAAAGTTGTAAACGTTTTTCATAAGATCATAATTAATGCACGTCACCCCGATTACTCTCACAAGCCTTAGCTATGGCACCAAGGGACCCCCGCTGCAAATCGAACCCCCGCTCCGGCCTCGAGCAGAACCTTTCATTAGAACCTTAGTTGTTATATTTTTGGGCTGATTCGGTACAATATTATATTTAACTGCAAAATGTCTCAGCTTTTCCTGCAGGCCATTTAGTTTTTTTTACGGACATTTCAGGCCCTGAAAAGGATCTGATTTGTTCAGATCCTTTTTTCCACATGAACTGCAGGATGTTTTGGTGTCTTGAGAACAGCATGTGGTTCGGAAACAGAGAACGTGTCCCTTTGTGTCCCTTGCCTTGGTGAAAGTAAAGAGTTGCTGCAGGAATCGAGAGGGACCGTTTGTTCGCGTTCCCATGAGCTCCCTGTAGTTCAACCACAGTCATGTGGCGGCGAGATTTCCAGCCCCGCCCCAGCGCCGTTTCAAGGATCCGACCAGCCTCTGATCTGGGATCAGCTTCCCTAGACCTCGATTCAGGCTTTTAAGCGCAGGGCAAGACGCCGACCCTGAGACCTCCGGCCTGTGGTTAAAAAGCTCCGTTCCCGGAGACCCCGGGGGGGTTTTCACCGCGTAGACGCTGCCCGCGCTCCACCGCCGGCAGTTCATGGCCACAACCGCGCAGCGGCGCGAGAACGTGATTCATACGCTGAACAATCCAGTTTCGCAACAAGTTGCGCGGTGTTCCGGGCGCTCTGAACGCCGCTGCTCCCTCTTCCTGCAGGTCCTGCGGCAGGCCTGGCCCTTCATCGGACAGTACGTGGAGAAGCTGCTGGTGGAGACCGTGGCGGCGTCCATCCGAGAGTCCAGCGTCCACCTGCAGACCCTCGGCTTCACTAAGGTGGACCTGGGAGACCGGGTACTGCTTCACTTCGGCTCTTATCGCATCCACACTGGCCACTGGAATTCCGATGGTTCTGAGTTGCATCTTCTGCTTATGGATCATGTGACAGGCCTGTTATATCACCATATAATACTGAACAACACTGATGATATGAATAGAGGAAGAGTCAGAAAGTCTCCAGGGCTCTTCTCTTGCTCTTCTTTTTGTAGAGAAGATCTGTAGATATGAAGTTAAACCGTTTTTGGTGTGTTCTGCAGCCTCTGAGAGTGGTGGGGGTGAAGGCTCACACTGAACACGACCGGCGGCAGGTGCTGCTCGACCTGCACATCAGGCAGGTCTCCAGTGGAGTCATCTTCTCGTCCTTCACTGTTCTCCACCTCCTGGTTTCTCACCTGCTCACTCGTTCTGGTCGTTCTCCTGTTGCAGCTACGTCGGCGACGTGGAGATCAACGTGGAGGTGAAGAAATACTTCTGCAAAGCTGGAGTGAAGGGAATTCAGGTAAGGAGCTAGTTGTTAACGGAGGGGGAGGGGCTAATGATGACACGGTGACATGAATGTGTTCCTGTTGTGTTCAGCTCCATGGGAAGTTGAGGGTGATCCTAGAGCCTCTGATTGGAGACGTTCCTTTTGTCGGGGCCATCACCATGTTCTTCATTCGCAGACCCGTGAGTCTCCAGCTCAGTGTTCCTCTGAAGGACCACCACTTTTTGATAGAAGATGTATTTGAATTCATTTTTATTTTTTTTTTCTTCAGAAGCTTGATATTAATTGGACAGGCCTGACCAACTTACTGGACATCCCTGGACTAAAGTAAGTGGATGTCTCTGTGTATATTCATTTATATTCATTCTCTTCTGAAAAATTGTGTGTTTGTGTGTGTGCGCGTATATATATTATATATTTCATAATATAAGAATTAATAAATCAATATCGTTATTGTATAAATCTAAGATATTTATGTTTTTTTTCTTAGATTTATATAATATAGATATTGAGGCATGAGAACAATATAGGGGCGTAAGTGACATTTTGGTTCAAATTGAGAATCAATTTCAAATCAAAAGGTTTTGATCAGCAATTTATTCATGAAAAATTCTTGAAAATCTATTTCTCAATAATAGTTCATAATAGTTATTAAACAAAAACCAAGTAACTTCTTTTCTTCCAACCGCTGTCAGACTCTATAACAAAGACCTCACAGCTGACCACACATACACTGACAAACACACACACTTTGGCACATTCTGTTAAAAATGTTAACTGTTTAAATTGTAAATTTGTACATATATACAGATACATATTTATGTTATTTTTTGTGATGCTATTACCTCTGTTTTTGCTGCTATTACCTTCTGCTTCTGTCCACTTTCTGGCGTGACAAGTGCAATTTCCCACTTGTGGGACTAATAAAGGTTTATCTTATCTTGTCTCTTATCTTATAACCCCATATGTTTGTATGGGTAATGTACAGATCAATAGAATTTATAATATTTGAACTTATAATGATCGTGGAAAATAATCATGATAAAAGAATAAGCGTTATCAGCGATCTGATGTGTTTGTGTGTTTATATGTTGTTCTCTGTCTCTGCTCCTGGAACACAGCGTCATGTCAGACTCCATGATCATGGATGCCATCGCCTCCTTCTTGGTTCTCCCCAACCGACTCACCGTCCCCCTGGTGGCCAACCTGCACGTCGCCCAGCTCCGCTCCCCTCTCCCCCGGGTACAGTGCCCTCACCTTTTTTTTTTTTTATTGGACACGCCCAACCCGCAGCTCCGCCCTGTGTGTGTAACCCAGCGGTCTGTGTGCTCGATGTGCTGCAGGGAATCGTCCGGATCCACTTGCTGGAGGCTGAGAACCTGGCTGCCAAGGATAACTACATCAAGGGGGTGCTGGCCGGCAAGTCTGACCCGTACGCAGTGGTCCGGGTGGGGACCCAGACCTTCACGTCCCGTCATGTGGACAACAACCTCAACCCCCAATGGAGGGAGATGTATGAGGTGGGACATCTTCTGTCAAAGCTGGGAAGCAAGGGCTTCCTTTCTCATAAGATAAGATAAGAAGATCCTTTATTAGTTCTACAAGTGGGAAATTTATATCATGGCAGAATGTGGACAGTACAAGATAAGTGCAGCAAAAAAAATTTAGCACAGACTGTATAATATAAAATATAATATAAAAAATGTCCTAGAAAAGAAAAACCAGTGAATGTGAGTTTATGTCAGTATATACATATTTGTGGGGCAGTGGTGGCCTAGTGGTTAAGGAAGCGGCCCCGTAATCAGAAGGTTGCCAGTTCGAACCCCGATCTGCCAAGGTGCCACTGAGCAAAGCACCGTCCCCACACACTGCTCCCCGGGCGCCTGTCATGGCTGCCCACTGCTCACTCAGGGTGATGGGTTAAATGCAGAGGACAAATTTCACTGTGTGCACTGTGTGCTGTGCTGTTGTGTATCATGTGTGACAATCACTTCACTTCAAATTGTAGATATGTAGAGAGTGGATCTATATACACACATTGTGTTTGTTGTAGAGAAGGAAAGACCTTAATTCTAATTATTATTTACAGACGTAATTTAACGTGATTTTTATTTGTCGGCGCAGAAGGAGCCTTTTCGTCAGAAACAGTCCGCAGGGATGTGTGAATTTGACTCTGCATGCTGAGGGCGATTAAAATGCCGTCTCATGCCTGTTATTGCATTTCATCTGCTGCGACAGTGCTGCAGACAAGCAGGGGGAAGCGCCCGAGATGGCAGAATGTGATCATCATGTGCGCTGATCATGGGTTATGAAACGCTGAAAATGGAGAAAAACAAGATGCTTGGACAGGAGATGATTGTCAGAGGACAACGTTCAAAATAATACTGGTTATAATACTGAGGACAAAATGTCATTTTAATTTGTTTGAAAATGAGAGTGGGTTTGCGTTGCTGCTGTGCACATTTCATGATAAAAAGAGTTTTTTCAGGTCATCGTCCATGAGGTCCCAGGGCAGGAGCTGGAAGTGGACGTGTTTGATAAAGACCCAGATCAGGATGACTTCCTGGGGAGGTGATCAGCATTTTTAAAAAGGCTTCCTGCCGTGATGTGTTGAGCGTGCATGCTGCTTTAATATCCAGTATTAAAAAGGAGGGTCAGAATTCAATTCCATCATGTCATCATATTTTCCTGATGTCATCTTACTTCCAGGATCAAACTGGATCTGGACATTGTTAAGAAGGCCAGAATTTTGGATGAAGTATGTTTTTATTATCTGCCTTCTAAAATCACAATCTGGCAATCAGCATTCTGAAAAATATTGATATGATCAGATTATTTTTAATTACAGTTATTTCATCAGTATGTTTTTGATGTGTTGATATATAAATATTTCATGCTTTCATATGGATTGTTTAAAGTAATCTGGAATAATAGCTTTTTCACACCAGTAGGGGGCAATATCAAATCTAAATGATATTGAATGTCAACTTTGCAACTGAAACTATTAAGGGTTGGTCCATTTAATTACTCATTAATATCTGAAAAAAGTACTGATGCTTATTGATCATCATTAGCAACATTTGCTGGTTATTTCACATCACAGAGCGTGGAACATTTTTTCAGAACCCCTCGCTCTGTGTTTTTCCCCTCAGTGGTTTCCTCTGAAAGATGCTCAGTCTGGGCAGATCCACCTCAGGCTGGATTGGCTGGCGCTGCTGCCGTCCGCTGAGCGTCTGAGTGAGGTAACCCCGTCTCATCTTCTGACCTGCAGAGGAGTTGAATTTACTTTTACTTTGGGACTTCGTACACGTGTGTTCCTCTCCTGTCTTCTCTTCATATGATAATGGTTTCAGTCCATGGCTGATCCCTGGCTGCAGTGTTGGAGTTATTAGACATGATCACTCCACGCCCCAGGGAAGAATAAAGAATGACATCATTAAAAGCCCGGTTGGATTCTGGACAAGAACCTTTATGCCTTTTAGTGAGAAGATGGTGAAGAAAGTTGCTTCTTTGTGCTCAGGTCCTGCAGAGGAACACCAGCCTGGCTCTTTCCAGCAGGATGACGGAGCCGCCCTCGGCGGCCATCTT
This sequence comes from Denticeps clupeoides, assembly GCF_900700375.1. Taxonomy (NCBI): domain Eukaryota; kingdom Metazoa; phylum Chordata; class Actinopteri; order Clupeiformes; family Denticipitidae; genus Denticeps; species Denticeps clupeoides. The sequence goes on from NW_021630101.1 coordinate 100,014, forward strand.
GGCCGTGTATCTGGACCGGGCCCAGGACCTGCCTGTGAGTGTCTCACCGCTTCCGGTGTGGGTCAGCTGCTTCCTGTTGCAGTAGGAAGTGTATTTTCAGCACAATTCCTGTGTGCCTCGGTGGTTTTTGTAGTATGTTGCTTTGCTCTGTGTGTGTGTGTGTGTGTGTGTGTGTGTGCACTCTTGGCTAATTCCTGTGTGTTCTCTTCAGATGAAGAAGGGCAATAAGTACCCCAGCCCCATTGTGCAGTTCTCTGTCCAGGACACAACACGAGAAAGCAGGGTGAGGCAAATTTAAGCATTTGTACCTTCAGCACATATGGAAAGCCAATGGAACCAAAAATGGAACTTTATTTGCAACTATTTAATTTTTAAAGTGATTGTCTTTATGATGCACAGCACACATTGACAATAAAATGTGTCCTCTGCATTTTACCCATCACCTTGGTGAGCAGCGGGCAGCCATGAAAGGCACCCGGGGAGCAGTGTGTGGGGGACTGTACCTTGCTCAGTGGCACCTCAGTGGCACTTTGGCAACCTTCTGATTGAGGGTCCATTTCCTTAACCGCTAGGCCACCACTGCCCCTCAAAACCCGCATTCAACACAAAACAAGACTTATTGGTTTGTGGAGCATCTGAGCATCAACAGCTGCATGGATGTGCACTGAACAAGGGTTGATGGCTTTACATGATTATCAGTACGGTCATGGGAATAACATCTTACTTTTATCGTATGCATGTATTTGTTGTTATTGTATATATTTTGGGGTGCTGTAGTGCCACCACCTGTACATTTCAGTACAGTACAATTCCTATACAAAGTTGTCCAAATAGGATACTGACTTAAATGTGGTGGTAAACATTTACATTTACAGCATTTACCAGACGCCCTTATCCAGAGCGACTTACAATTAGTATTTACAGGGACAGTCCCCCCCTGGAGACACTCAGGGTTAAGTGTCTTGCTCAGGGACACGATGGTAGTAAGTGGGGTTTGAACCTGGGTCTTCTGGTTCATAGGCGAGTGTGTTACCCGCTAGGCTACAACCACCAAATATAGGCGTACATTTGTGAAAAAGCATGTCATGTCAAGAGAAGCTGTGTTGTTCCTTCTGTTTTTCAAGACTTCGTACGGCACCAACAGTCCTATTTGGGAAGATGCTTTCACTTTCTTCATCCAAAACCCTCAAAAACAGGACCTTGATATTCAGGTACAAATTAAGTACATTTTTTTCTTGTTTTTTTTTTTTATTATTTTTATTATTATATACAGTGACAAGATAAAGTATGTGAACCCATTTGAATTGAATGTGTTTCTGCATTAATTTGTCATAAAATAGCTTTTATCATTAGGGGTTTACGGTTGTTCTGAAAAAAAGATCATGGAAGATCAGTATTTTTTTGTTATCATATTTATTGATGTCCTTGACTTAGATAATCAGATCACGTTTTGTCAAATTAATGTGAACACCATTCATATTTCTTGCCATTAAAAGTGAAATATTTCTTTCATTTATATAAATTGGACATTTATATAAAATGACTGGGACTGTTTTACTTGGGTTGGGGCTTGCATAAACGTGTAGGAAGTTAACCTTTTCAGAGTTCACATTAATAAGATTTTAACAATATTTTGGTAAATACCTTTTCAAATTTGCACAGACATTTTAGAGTCGTGGAAATTGAGGAGTCGTGGAAACTTTGGACTGTTTATCCATGTGAGTGAAAAAGCCATTTCTGCCTGATGGTAGACCTGGAGTAATGAAATGTAGATGCCTGCTGTTCCCAGGTGAAGGATGATGACAGGTCTATGTCCCTGGGCTGTCTGTCCGTCCCCCTGTCTCGTTTGCTCATGTGTCCGGAGCTCACGATGGACCAGTGGTTTCAGCTGGACCGCTCTGGACCCGGTAGTCGGATTTACCTTAACATTGTGCTGAGGGTGAGTCTGGAAGTTTCCTTGTGTGATCAGAATGAACAAATGATTTGAATACTTTTTTTATATTATTGACATATTCCGTCTTCAGATCCTTTGGCTGGATGAGGAGGCTGTACCAGTCAGTCCCATGTCACTACACCCTACATCCCCCAGCACAGGCCCCAGTCAGGGCGGTGGGACGTCTGAAGGAGGGTCCAGTTTCACGCCCATCCCATCTGAGATGCTTCCGCAGCACACCAGCCCCGAGTCCAGCTTCGCCTCGGAGGTGAGACACTGAAGGAGCCCTGGTCTTCCTACACTCCAAAATTTCCTCTACAAACACGTTGTCTCCGGGTTCAGGGGGTTTTGCGGATCCACTTGGTTGAGGCCCGGAACCTTGTTGCCAAGGACAAGTTCATGGGCAAGGCGGCGAAGAGCGACCCCTACGTGAAGGTACGGGTGGGCGGCATGACTTTCAAGAGTCACGTGATCAAAGAGAATCTCAACCCCACATGGAACGAGATGTACGAGGTACGAGGCGTGATTCTGGGACGAAAATCACTCTATAAAACGATACATTTATTTTGATATGTAGTGATATTGTCTGATATGAATCTATTGGTTTCTCCAGCTCATTTGATCTTTATTCCCTCCTCCCTCTGTGTGGTCAGGTGGTTTTGACCCAGCTCCCCGGACAGGAGGTTCAGCTGGAACTCTTTGATAAAGACCTTGATGAAGATGACTTCCTTGGCAGGTGAGACCGAACCCCTCTAACAGGTCCATTTCTCTCCAGTTCTCGTCATGTCATTGTCCCCGCAGGTTGAAGATTAGCCTGAGGGACCTGATCAGTGCCCAGTTAACTGACCAGGTGGGCCGGATGTGCAGCGATATTAAACCATTCTTTCATATGACCGCCCCAGGGGACCGCTGCGTCACCACATGTTTCTGTTGCAGTGGTACACACTGACCGACGTGCAGAGCGGCCAGGTTCACCTGCAGCTGGAGTGGCTGCCAACTGTGACCGACCCGGCCCGGCTTACACAGGTCACCCATGCTGGACACATTGCTGCTTAACCTGCAATAAACTGAGTGGCCAAAGTGTTCAGAATATTTGCATAAATGGATTTGATTGGCTCACACTCGCCTCTCTAATAGTTTTACACACTGTATCACAGCAAAATTGAATTGTTATTAATTATTTGCAAAATGTGCCAATAAATCAGTACAAACCATACTAGAATGGAACACTTCAATGGTGGTTCACTATTAAATTAGCAGGTCAAGTCACCATGGGTAGAACGTTATACAAAGACAGAAAGATGTCCGGTCTGCGATTGTCATTTTGGTAAGGATGGAGACTTGGCTGGTGAATTCGATCCTGTTATTGACTCCGGGCTTTCAGATCATGCAGTTCCAGTCGCAGCAGGTCTATCAGAATAAGAGCGTCCCCGCCGCGGCACTGCTGTTCGTGTTCGTGGAGCGAGGTCTCGGCCTGCCGGTGAGGTTTATGACTCTTTTGAAGCGAATTGAACGGCACCAGTGGTGGCCGTATGGAGGCATGAGGAGCTCCTGTCAGCTCACTGGCCACGTTAAACCGAATTAATTTCTCTGGTCCACAGCTGAAGAAAAGTGGCAAGGAGCCCAAAGTGGGGGCGGAGCTTGTGCTGAACCGCACCACATACCGGACTAAGGTGGCCCTTGTTATACAATAATTTTCAATCTTATTGAAAACTAGTAAATACTAGAATTGTGTTGCTTTTTTCCCCTGTTTTTTTAAGATTTGTGATCAGTCCACATCTCCTCGCTGGGACGAAGCCTGTCACTTTCTGGTCCGGGACCCCAGAGAGGACATCCTTATAGTCAAGGTGTGAGGAAGTGGTTACTATTTCTTACGTTGAGCATGCCTGGCTATTATCTCGGGTAGTTATCGCTATGGTGACGTGCCGGCTCCCCTCTCCAGCTCTCCCACAGCTGGGGTCAGGCCCTGGGCTCCGCGGTCCTCCCGGTGCGGGAGCTGCTTCTGGAGGAGGGGCTGCTGCTGGACCGCTGGCTGCCACTGGATGGCGCTCTGCCCGAGAGTCAGGTTCTGCTGAGGGCTGAGCTCAAGGTAGTTTTACCGCGTCCCAGAGTTCTGCAACGGAACCGCAGATCCCATCCTGCGTTGTCCGTTTCAGCTGCTGGACTCGGCCCGGAACCGGTCCGACTGCGGTGTGACGCGAGGTGACATCACAGCGGAAAAGCAGCCGGGCGACGTGGAGATCACCGTTCCCGCCAAAGAGGCTCCGACTGCAGCCAACCTGAGGCACAGGGCCGTGCCTAGCAGCGTGTGAGTTTCTCAGGGCAGATGTTCCACCCGGTCTAGAAACAGGTTGAGAAAATCACTAAAGAGATGGACAGATAGTCCCGTCTTGGCTTCATGTCTCTGGAGACAAGTCTGTGCCTGTCTGTCCGCAGGGGGGCTGACGCAGGTGGATCGGACCAGCGGGCCCAGGTGAAGATGTCCCTCATCCACTCGTCAGCAGAGAACCGACTGGTCATCACCGTCCATGCCTGCAGGTCTGCAGTGATTTCAGCCTCGCTTCATTTCATCTTGATAATATGACCGCATTCTGCTTAACACGTCACCCCAATACGCTCCAGCTAGAGAACATCTGATGAGTTGAGCAGACACTTCACACAGCCTGATCACAATTTGACCATGAGCAGTTTGTACAGAGAACCAAGCACAATAAACTCTTATCATTATGGTCATTAGATGGCAAAATAAACCTATAAAGCACGCAGTAGTGGATGAGCTCAATATGGCGGGATGAAATGAAATACATTTCTAAACATAACATAACTAGTTCAGAAAGAATCTCTTCCATCTTGAGCCCGCAGAACAACAACTTGGTCCTTCTGTCTGATTAGAAACCTGCCTGCCTGCAGCAAGGAGGGGTCAGATCCTTACGTCACGTTCGCCCTGCTGCCGGACAAGGGCAAGACCACCAAGCGCAAAACCGGCATCAAGAAGAAAGACCTCAACCCGGAGTACAACGAGAGGTGGACGCCACTGCCGCTGGTCATGTGACTCCCGTGCATCCGAGGACAAACTCGTTTTCACCTCGTCTCTCCCCGCCAGGTTCGACTTGGACCTTTTGCCGGAGGAGGCCGCGCAGAGACGACTGGACCTCACCGTCAAACACAGCGTTTCCTTCATGAGTCGAGAACGAGAGGTCCTCGGAAAGGTACGTGCACCACGAGCTGGCAGCGTGATGTTTCTTCACTAAATACTTTAATTAGTTTTCTTCCCTCTTTCAGCTGCAGCTGGACCTGGATCAGCTTGACCTCCGTTCAGGGGTCACGCAGTGGTGCGTCCCCACCCCCACGTTCCTAAACTTCAACCAGTGCTGCCAATCTGTACATTCATTCTCACTCTTATCCATCCTTCAGGTACGATTTGACGGAGGAGATGCACTGAGGCGCCGCCGCGTCTTCTACTGCAGCAAATGGAACGGCGCTTTAAATGATCACTATGCAAATCAAGTGGTCCTTAACTGATATAAAATGCTGGTTGTCAGTGTACCAATCCTGATTTCGTTGCTCTGATGTCATTGCAGTACGTCATTTTCTATATTGTAATGTACCACGGAACTTGTAGCTACGTTGGTGAGTAATGCGGCACGTACGGAGGGCGATCGAGGGCGGAGCTAAGACACATGAAGATTCCTCATTGGTCAGAAAAAGTGATTTACTTTAAAACAGCAGGTTTGTTCCAAATCAGGGCGTGGCCTTTGTAGGCCGTATCCATCCAAGGCCCAGGGTGGCATGCAGGGAGTCTTGGGAAATGCAGGATGAATCGGGATGGAGATAAAGCAGAATTTTTGTCTTGAATTTTCAAATTCTAAGTGAGTTCCAGTCCATTGCCAAAGGCAGATTTTTATGTTCAGTAACTATTGTGGTCGTTATTAAACTGTTTTGTGTATGCAATGCTTTATATATATTTATGTAAATTGTATTTTACTGTAGCACAAAACACCAAAGGATCGTATCTTTAAGAAAAGATGGTAGCATTGTTTTTAAATTGTGCTTCTTTCTGTCTGGTTTGTATGCTGTTACTCTTTTACATATTTGCACTTTTCGGCCTTATCTATCGCTGCACTGTGCACCGTGATGTCCCGGGATCGGCTGTTTTTCAGAGAATATATTTTATACAAAAAGAGTTCTCCACTTGGACACAGTGTCTCCGTGTTGCTTTGCCTGGCAGTTCTCACGCTGCCGATAATGTTACGGGTTTTACGTGAAGACATGAAATGGCGGAAGGTGGCGTGGAAATACGTTTTCTTGCTGACGAATGTCCGAGTTTGTGCCTGTGCTGCATTTGATTGATTAAACTCCCTGTTTGCACTTCAGGCACCGAGCTGTGATCTTGTGGTTCTTGATGTGGGAATGTTCTGAATTTTACACGTGTGCATTAATGCCTGTGATTATCCCATTATTACAGTTTGTAAGCTCAGCAGGGACAAAACAGACCTGTTCACAGAACACATTACAATTCATTTTTAATGCGGTGCAAATGAACGGATGAAAAACACTAACATTTTAGTTTGCTAATTATTATATAGCTTTTTGCAGTAGGGACTTAAATGACTTAAACGAATCAATCAACTTAGTATAACGATACTGTTCAACACAATATGGTCACATGTTGGTAACAGCAACAAATTCTGGCTATGCGTAGCATCTAGAAATTTTTGTAAATGTCATATTTTACCACACATGAAATACTATATCAGTTTTACTAAAAGTAATTTAGCATGAGGATTACTGTTACAACTAATATTTCAAGTTACATTTGATTGTATTACCTTTCAAATCAATTCACGTTTATTCAAACATCTATATATCTATCAATCACTTCACTTAAAATCTAGAAGAGCTGCATTTAAACAAGTACACTTTAAATCAGAATCAGAATTGTATTTATTGGCCAAGTAAGTGGAGCACATACAAGGAATTTGATTCCGGTAGACGGTGTCTCTCAAGTACAGAATACAAACAACAACACCGACAATGTGCGGGACGAGTGTAAGTGTAATTGTACAAGTTGTGGAATTTATTTATAAATAATATATCTACTGTAGAGTATAAATATATGTAAGAATGTACGTAGGTCTGTAAGTGCATAGAGATGAAAACAATGTGTAATACAATAAATAGGCAGAAATCACATAAAGTGGCATGGTGGTAGTAGCCTAGTGGGTAACACACTCGCCTATGAACCAGAACCAGGTTCAAACCCCACTTACTACCATCGTGTCCCTGAGCAGGACACTTAACCCTGAGTGTCTCCAGGGGGGACTGTCCCTGTAACTACTGACTGTAAGTCGCCCTGGATAAGGGCGTCTGGTAAATGCTGTAAATGGTGATTCGCAGTGAGACAGTTCCAGCTGTTTAGGAGGGACATGGCGAGGGGGAAGAAGCTGATCAGGGGGGCACCGGTGGTCCTTTCTGCTGTCCGTACCGTCCACTGCAGTCTGATCCTGTCCTGTGGCTGCTCCATAGCAGGCGGTGATGGAGGAGCAGAGGACAGACTCAATGACCGCAGTGTAGAACTGGATCAGCAGCTCCTGTGGAAGACTGGACTTCCCCAGTTGCCTCAGGAAGTACCTCCTCTGCTGGGTCTTTTTGAGGATGGAGGAGATGTTGGTCTCCCACTTCAGGTCCTGGGAAATGGTGGTGCCCAGGAACTTGAAGGTCTCCACAATAGACACCGGGTTGTCTCATATGGTGAGGGGGAGCAATGTTGAAGGATGTCTCCTGAAGTCCACCGCCATCTCCACAGTCTTGAGCGTGTTCAGCTCCAGGTTGTGCTGCCTTCCTGTCGGTATGCAGACTCATCACCATCCTGGATGAGCCCAATGACAGTGGTGTCGTCTGCAAACTTCAGGAGTTTCACAGTTGAGTTCCTGGAGGTGCAGTCAATGATGCACAGGGAGAAGAGCAGTGGGGAGAGGACACATCCTTGAGGGGCACCAGTACTGAGGGACCGTGTTCCAGAAGTGATCTCGCTGTCTGTCAGGAGGCTGGTGATCCACTGGCAGGTACCAGGTGACACGCTGAGCTGGGAGAGTTTGGAGGTGAGGAGTTCAGGCACAACGGTGTTGAACGCCGAGCTCAAGTCCACAGACAGGATCCTGGCGTCGGTTCCCGGGCGGTCGAGATGTTGCAGGATGTAATGCAGCCCCATATTCACTACGTCATCCACCGACCTGTTTGCCCGGTAGGTCCAGCTGGTGTCCCGTGATGTTCTTCAGATGGGCTAAAGCCAGGCGTGCCCGCTGCTCACCAAGGGTGATGGTTAAAAGCAGAGGACACGTTTCACAGTGTCACCGTGTTGCTGTGCTGCTGTGTATCACAATGACGATCACTTCACTTTCTAGAAAGTACATAACGGTCTTTTTTTTTTTTTTTCTTTTGAGGATTTTGGAAGTTCGTTTTGAACTGGATTACAGGGCCTGTTGGTCCTTATTATTTCTGTTTTTTTTGTCCCGGGCAGCAGGCGGCGCGCTCGTCCCCGACACCCGCCCACCGGAGACCGGGCGTCGGGGGCGCGCACGGCGCTTCTCGGCCGCGGGGGCGCGGAGCAGCTTGATGAATGGAGGCAGCGGACAGATGCGGAGCGGCCGGACCGATGGGCTCCGTGCGCCGGGCGGGGTGACATGGACCGACTGTCCGGGAGAACCAGAACCATGACGCTTTTCTGGACCGGGATGGTGGAGGATCGGCACTGAAGACCTTCTTCACGACAGGAACTTTTACTTGTGTTCTGCACGATGGGGAACATGGAGAGCGCGGACGGCCAGGCGGAGATGAAGCACCACATCATGCCGCTGAAAGTCCCCATGCCCGACCCCGCCGAGCTGGAGGAGAGGTTCGCCCTGGTTCTGGTCAGTCGGACTTTTATTCCTTCGAGTTTACAATAAAAAGCCCGCGGTGACGTCACGTCCCAGTCCCCCAAAAGTCCCGCAGACCCACACGCCCTCATACGCGTTCCGTGTTCTTCCTCATCTCTTACTTTCACGTTCCACGTTCTACTGATGTTCTACTCATGTTCTGCATACTGATGCTGTTTCATGTTCTTCGGCTGTTCTGCATACTGATACTGTTCCATGTTCTACTTACTGATACTGTTCCATGTTCTACTTACTGATACTGTTCCATGTACTACTGATGTTCTACTGGTGTTCTGCATACTGATGCTGTTTCATGTTCTTCGGCTGTTCTGCATACTGATACTGTTCCATGTTCTACTTACTGATACTGTTCCATGTACTACTGATGTTCTACTGGTGTTCTGCATACTGATGCTGTTTCATGTTCTTCGGCTGTTCTGCATACTGATACTGTTCCATGTTCTACTTACTGCATACTGATACTGTTCCATGTTCTACTTACTGCATACTGATACTGTTCCATGTTCTACTTACTGATACTGTTCCATGTTCTACTTACTGATACTGTTCCATGTACTACTGATGTTCTACTGGTGTTCTGCATACTGATGCTGTTTCATGTTCTTCGGCTGTTCTGCATACTGATACTGTTCCATGTTCTACTTACTGATACTGTTCCATGTACTACTGATGTTCTACTGGTGTTCTGCATACTGATGCTGTTTCATGTTCTTCGGCTGTTCTGCATACTGATACTGTTCCATGTTCTACTTACTGATACTGTTCCATGTACTACTGATGTTCTACTGGTGTTCTGCATACTGATGCTGTTTCATGTTCTTCGGCTGTTCTGCATACTGATACTGTTCCATGTTCTACTTACTGCATACTGATACTGTTCCATGTTCTACTTACTGCATACTGATACTGTTCCATGTTCTACTTACTGATACTGTTCCATGTTCTACTTACTGATACTGTTCCATGTACTACTGATGTTCTACTGGTGTTCTGCATACTGATGCTGTTTCATGTTCTTCGGCTGTTCTGCATACTGATACTGTTCCATGTTCTACTTACTGATACTGTTCCATGTACTACTGATGTTCTACTGGTGTTCTGCATACTGATGCTGTTTCATGTTCTTCGGCTGTTCTGCATACTGATACTGTTCCATGTTCTACTTACTGCATACTGATACTGTTCCATGTTCTACTTACTGCATACTGATACTGTTCCATGTTCTACTTACTGATACTGTTCCATGTACTACTGATGTTCTACTGGTGTTCTGCATACTGATGCTGTTTCATGTTCTTTGGCTGTTCTGCATACTGATACTGTTCCATATTCTACTTACTGATACTGTTCCATGTACTACTGATGTTCTACTGATGTTCTGTATACTGATGCCCTTCCGTGTTCTACTCATGTTCTACTTACTGATACTGTTCCATGTACTACTGATGTTCTACTAGTGTTCTGCATACTGATGCTATTTCATGTTCTTCGGCTGTTCTGCATACTGATACTGTTCCATGTACTACTTACTGCATACTGATACTGTTCCATGTTCTACTTACTGATACTGTTCCATGTTCTACTGCTGTTCTGTATACTGATGCCCTTCCGTGTTCTACTCATGTTCTACTTACTGATACTGTTCCATGTACTACTGATGTTCTACTAGTGTTCTGCATACTGATGCTATTTCATGTTCTTCGGCTGTTCTGCATGCTGATACTGTTCCATGTACTACTTACTGATACTGTTCCATGTTCTACTGCTGTTCTACTGATGTTCTGTATACTGATGCCCTTCCGTGTTCTACTCATGTTCTACTTACTGATACTGTTCCATGTACTACTGATGTTCTACTAGTGTTCTGCATACTGATGCTATTTCATGTTCTTCGGCTGTTCTGCATACTGATACTGTTCCATGTTCTACTGCTGTTCTGCATACTGATACTGTTCCATGTTCTACTTACTGATACTGTTCCATGTACTACTGATGTTCTACTGATGTTCTGTATACTGATGCTGTTCCATGTTCTACGTACTGATACTGTTCAATGTTATTCTGCTGTTCTGCATACCAATGCTCTTCCATGTTCTACTGATGTTCTACTGATGCTGTTCCATGTTCTGTTGTTCTGCATACTGATACTGTTCCATGTTCTACTGATGTTCAGCATACTGACACTGTTCCAATTTCTACTACTGTTCTGTATACTGATACCGTTTTGGACTCTGTTATTGTTCTGTATGCTGACTATGTTCCATGTTCTGCTACGGTTCTGCATATGGATACTGTCTTGGACTGTTACTGTTCTGCATACTGATACTGTTCCATGTTCTGCTACGGCTCTGTATACTGATACTCTTTCATGTTCTGATATAGTTCTGTGTCCTGTTATTGTGCTGCTACCGTCATGTGTTCTGCTACCCTCCCATGTCCTGTTACTGATACTGTCCTGCGTTCTCTTACTCTTCCGTGTTCTAACACTCCGTTAAAGCTCTGTATTCTGTTTCTGTGTTCTATTATAAGTCTGTTCTGTATCGTATATCATGTCTGGTTTACACCTTCCTACTGTCCTGAGCTCCTTTACTCTCATCACAATGACTGGTCCATGTTCTGCTGTGAAGTTCTGGTTAAAACGCAGCCTCTTGTTCAGACAGAATGTTTTGTCGAGAACCTCTGCATGGTTCTCCTGTTGTTCTTGGCTACTGGTAAATCCGGCTGTACTGTGATTTACCGGTTCCGAGTTCTGCGTGCTGTTTCTTCGCCAGCTTCTTGTTTGAAGCTGCAGCAATGTGGACATTGTTCTCGCACGGAGTGGTTATGAAAGAACAATTGAAAGCCCTCCTCTCCAGACGAAAAACTGGGTTCTGCGTTTATTATTGCCGTTTATAAACAAGTCACAAGTTCAGTGGGCGGAGTTACAGGGACGCGCCGCGGCGGAATGTTGCAGCAAACAGAATCGAGAATGTTTGGAGGGAACAGAAACGGTTTTAATGCAAATCGGTTTTCTGAAACTCGCCAGCTGGAATAAAGAACGTCTTCAATAGAACAGTCACTCAGATACTCGGTATCTGTGGGAACGAGAACGTTTTCCTCATCTTGCTGCTATCAGGCGATGTTCTGCGCTTGTTCAGAGATGAAGCTTCATCAGAGCTCCTCAGGAAGTGAGGGCCGTGGCTCTGGTCTTCGGTGGAGTTTAGTGGTCAGGGTGCTGCTGGGTTCTCGGGGCGAGGTCTTGTAGGGAAGAAAGGGTCAATTTGTAGTCAGTTCGTTAAAGGAAATGGATAATAGAACATCAGTTTTGACCTGATCTCCAGCATCACTGTCTGACCGCAGCTCCAAACCCCAAAACTGCAGCTCTCTCCTGACCTTCTCCGCACTTCGAACCCAAAATTGCTCCATAAGACCCGTTGCCATGTCACGTTCCTATAAAATTTCACTGTTTTAAGTGAAAGTGATTGTTAGAACATCACGTTAAACCGTCACCCTTGGTGAGCAGTGGGCACCATGGCAGGCACCTGGTGAGCAGCGTGTGGGGACGGGACCTTCATCAAGGGGACCTCGGTGGCACCATGGCGGTTCGGGGTTCGAACCGGCAACCTTCCGTTTCCGGGTCTGCTTCTTATTCCGCTAGGTTACCACGATACGCATGATATGATGCTGTACGTTTTTATTCTGCCCATGTGTGAACATTGATTGGTTGGACGTGGCTTTTTGGGGGCAGCGGTGGCCTAGCGGTTAAGGAAGCGGCCCCGTAATCAGAAGGTTGCCGGCTCGAATCCCGATCCGCCAAGGTGCCACTGAGCAAAGCACCGTCCCCACACACTGCTCCCTGGGCGCCTGTCATGGTGCCCACTGCTCACCAAGGGTGATGGTTAAATGCAGAGGACAAATTTCACTGTGTGCACCATGTGCTGTGCTGTTGTGTATCACAAGTGACAATCACTTCACTTTTTGGTCGTCTGTGGTTCATGCAGGAACAGGTAAACGAGACTTAGCTCCTCCCATTGTGTTAACGATCTTTTCTCCATCAGTTAGACATTTTGTCGAAACGTTCTGGAGAAACGTCATGCGGCGTCGAAGACTTCCCTTCTAGTCTTCTGTCCTCCAAACGCGAACAATGGCCATTCTTTCAGCCGCCACGTTACATTTCCAGGGATTGTGTGTCCGTGTATCCCATGATGCCGCAGTGCAGAGACACGCTTGGAGTGGTTGTGGAGACATTCTGATGTCATTCCGGCTAATGTCTTGAGCAGAGGCGCTACTGAAGCGTGGCGTGGAAGCTAATAAAATGCCGGGTTTGGCTGAAGGCATCTTCCCGCCGTCCAGCCGCCACACGACCCAGGTTCAAACCCCACTTACTACCATCGTGTCCCTGAGCAAGACACTTTAGAGGAACGCGTTCCGGCGCGTGGTGACGTGGGCCGGTTCCTGTGTTTAGAACCTCCTGATTGGACCGGCGTGGTGAATTCCTGAGGTCTGGGCCGGGCCGGGCTGCTCCAGATGGCTTTGGTGTTAGCAGCGGGGTGACGCGAGGGGGGCGTGGGCCGTCCGGCGAGCCGGGGCTCTCGGCTCGTATCCCCTTTCAGGCCGCGCCCCGCTACGGGCTCTCGGCGGCGGTGCCGGATTCCTGCGGTCGCCGCTCGGCCTGAGCCGCGGAGGGAGAAAATTCCCCCTTTCGATCTGGCGGCGGGCCACGGTTCCCGTTACGGTTCCACCAACGTTCCGGCTCTCGTCGATGGGCAGCAACTGCCGTGCCGGCGTGGGCCGACAGGCTCGTTCTCACGGGTCCGTTATTAACAGCGGAATCCCGGCGTGACCCCTGACCCCCCGGACGGCGCGTTTGATAGACACCACTCGTCTGGAACTAATGGGCTCAGGCTGTGCGCGGTGTTTACGGGACATTTCACCTAAATCGTTCTCAGTTGCGTTCGGGGGGCTCTGGGAACCCTGAATCTGCGCGAAATTGACTCCGTTGATCTGCCGTGGTGGGAGGAGCCTGGCCTGACAGTGCAAGAGCGGAGCTCCTCCTCCTCCTCATAGTAACACCTCCATCTTTACCACCGGGACTCTTCACCATCTGGGGCTTTGCTAGCTTCTTCATAAGAGAACACACACACACACACACACACCAGACAGTTCCACATCAAGTATTCCATCATCATCATCATCATCGCCAGGTCTCCATCTCAGCATTAGATGTGTGTGAATGTGTAGGAATGTGTGTGTGTGTGTGTGTGTGTGTGTGTGTGTGTGTCTGCTTGCGTACATGTGGAAGCATTTGTGGTAGGGGGTTGGTGAGGCATGGTGCAGCTGTGTGTGTGTGTGTGTGTGTGTGTGCTTCAGGGTAGTGGTTTCCTTCTCTCTACAATGGGGGCTCTGTTATTGTGTTGTTTTAGAGAGAGAACCTCCCCCTCCTACACACACACACGCACAAAGTCTAATATACCGTACGGCTAATCCACTCAGACCAGAGTCTACAGAACTTCTGTGCGACGACGTTACTGAATGAGGAACATTTCCTCCCTCTCTCTCTCTCTCTCACACACACACACTCACACAGTCTCTCGCCCATCAGACCTCTGCCTTTCTGAGCAGGTCCTGCGATCATGACCGATACGAGGAGAATCTCATGATTGTCACACCGCAGGCGTGTTCTGCACTCGGTTCTGTTTGATCACTCGGGTCCTCCCGGGTTCTCAGGCCTCTGGCGCCGACGGGTTCGGTCACCCAGACGAGTCCAGCATTAATCTGCAGTCGCTCAAACATTAAGGTCAGACCCCGAAACGTCTGCTTGATCGTGGATTATTGATATAATAAATTGGTTTAAAAACGTACATAAACTAAGGATTTTTGGTATTCAGTGTTATATATGGAAGCACCAGCATGTGATATTGGCAACTTATTATTAATTTTTTTTTTTCACTTAATATCATTATAATATTGGGGTGTAAGTAAACAGGAACATGGCGAAAGTTTTAGTCATTGTGAGACACTGCAGCACAGCACACGGTGACACAGTGAAATGTGTCCTCTGTATTTAACCATCATCCTTGGTGAGCAGTGGGCACCATGACAGGCGCCCGGGGACCAGCGTGTGGGGACGGCACCTTCGTCAAGGGGACCTCGGTGGCACCTTGGCAGCTCCGAACTTGAACCTGCAACTGCAAAGTTATGACTCCACTTCCTTAACGGCTAGGCCACCACTGCCCAACAATTCACACGCTTTTAGCCAAAAATCACATATTTGTCCATGCTTGACTGATCCAGGCTGATCCAGGAGACACTCAGGGTTAAGTGTCCTGCTCAGGGACACGATGGTAGTAAGTGGGGTTTGAACCTGGGTCTTCTGGTTCACAGGCGAGTGTGTTACCTGCTAGGCTACTACCTCCCTGTAATGTGTTTTTGATGGTTGCATGAACAGGTATGAATGTTGTGATAACGGCAGATGTCACACCTGTTCCGGATATTCTGGAACCCTCCGGAATATTGCTAGCTGCTCCGCGATGGCCGCAGATTACGTTCTACATTCCGGAGTGTAGTTTTTCTTACACTCTCACCAGCACACGTTTTTATAATAGCACCTCAAAAATACACCAATAAAATACGATGCTGACCAGATATCAGTCGAGATTTGAGGTGCGGCACCAGCGGGAGTTTATTACTAATAAAATCGTCACATCTGGCCCCCGGGTCCGGGCGCTAACGGGCTGTAAATGAGGCCCAGCGCCGTCCCCTCCTTCCTGTGCGTCGGGTGGGGGACGGGGGTCTTCTGCGTGCCTGTCTGGAAGGTCAGGGGCCGGAGGCTGTGTGGTTTGGGGCCTCTGGGGAGAGCTCAAGGCTTTCAGGGCACGACAGGAATGAATTTCTTTGACGGGCAGAACACACACACACACACACACTTCCCAGCATGCATTTGGACCTAGTGGCCCTTTCCAGTCTTCTTTGGCATTAAAAGTGGTGCCGGACCGCCAGAGATGAGCGTGTAAATGAAGGAGCTGCGTTCCTGAGCCGCTGGACGTGGAGGTGCTGGTGTCATCGGGAGTGTTTTAATGGCCGGTGGCCTCGCAGTAAACCGCGTGACAGGCGCTTTGTGCGCTTGCCTGATTGACCGCCGCTGGCCGCGTGGAGGGGGGGTGGTCCGGTGTCTTTGTTGTGATTGGCGGGTTCGGGTTTCTGTGTAAATGGCGTCAGATCGGGTGTCGGTGTGGAGAAAGGGAAGCCGCCGGTTCTCACACTCGCTCACCTGAGAAACGCCGCGTTATTTAAGGCGCCAGGTTCACTGGCTCGCCGGTCAGGATTCTGGAATAAAAGTCGACCCGAGGATCTATGTGCATGTCCGCTTCCGACATGTCTGTAACAAATCGCAATATTCAATATTTCAGCGGAACATGATTGATTTTTTACGCATGTTAAGTGTTCATTGCTTCACTTTGACGTATCCGGCAACACCACTACTTGGTGCAGGTGACATGTTGGCGGGAAGGGATTCGGGGGAAATAAACAGGACTTCCTGTCTACAGGAGCGAGTGGAAGGCCGTCATTTGTCACCCATTGTATGAACACCGTGTTTACATTCACATCATCTGTTTCTGGCTTTTGTCATGAGGGTGGAGGAAGTCACCCCTGGTTTGGTGAATCTGCTCACGGTTCCAGCTTTCACTTCTGGGATTGCTGTTTTGATGCATCAGCTGTGGGAAATTAATTTTTGAATAAATGATCGACTTATTGACTTTTGAAACTTCGTAAAGTGTCTTGGTAATCCGAGAGAAGAACTGACCCGTTCAATATGCATTCAGATGGTTGCATTATAAACAATTGGTCAGTGTGGTGAGGGGGCGGGGTCTAGCTCAGGCTGTGGGTGGAGTCGGAATGTTTTCATTCCTGGCTATTTGTCTCTGCAAATCCCCATTCCACGAATTTCCCCATTTCACTAATAAAGTTTTTTTGTCCAAATTATTTGATTCATTGATGACAGCGTTGGACGGTCAGAATGAGAGAGACTTGAGGACAGGAAGCTCTCCTGGAGCTGGGTTGGGTTTCCTCTGGCTGCAGGAAAGGAAGGGAATCGTCTCCCGGTTTTTTCGGGGGGACGTTTATTTTGACCCCGGTCCAGACACTCCGGCCCAGTCGCCACGCTCAAGGTTTGCGTTTCCCATCGCCCGTGCCCAGGATCTGTTCGGCAAAAATGTACTATGAAAATATGCCTTTGTGTGGGAAGAGGGGATTTTAGGAGGCCGGTGCTCCGCGCTGCTCAACATGATATGAGAACGTTCCGGTGCTACTTTACAGAGAACGGTGCATTTTTAGCATGACTTGAGACATTTGGGTCACAGTGATAGTGGTCATATCACGATTTCTCAAGAAAATGTGCAATACCGATATCTATGATGACACCAAAAAATATCGAAATATTAGCACAAACAGCAGTCCATTCCTGAGGAACTTCTTGAGCATCATTTTGGGAATAATACCACCGTTGCCAATGACGACATGCCCTTACGTCTGAATGGGGAGGGGTCACTGTTCCAACAGCTGCAACTTCCTGCTCGCAGTTTGTCTGTGCTCCGCCCCTTCCTCTAGATAACCAAGGTGGTGACCGTTATGTGTGGCAGCCTCTGGATACCCATGATGCACTGCAGGTTGGTCGCGATGGTGAAAGCGTCAGTGGCATCTACCGACCTCTTCATGGGTCACGGAGAGGAAGCGCCGCAACCCAGACCGGGTGTTTACGGACGAAAAGGGGCTAAAAGCGCGGGAATGCCGCGGTGACCTTTCAGTCGGGGGCTGGACCCAGAATGCACCAGTGCCAAGCAGGGAGGCGTACGCGTCAGTCTGTGGGAAACTTCCTGTTGCCCCTGCAGGGTATTTTCTTCATTTGTTTATTTGGGAGTAAGTGTGTGTGTGTGTGTGTGTGTGTGTATGAGCTGTGCGTGACTCTAATCTGCTGAACTTGGCCTCTGCGTCGCCCGGCAATCCGACACCGCGCCACATCCTGCGTCCTCCTCCTCTGCCCCGCCCCCCAGGCCGGTACTTTCCTTCTCCGTTTTTGTCATGTCCGCCTTTTTTCTTGCTGAAATACCAACCAGAGGCCTTTTAGAACCGGAAACGTAACGTTCCACCTCGCAGCCGCTGCGAACCACATCAGTCGTGCCTGTTGGGCCGCTGTGAGTCCGCCGCTTTTGTCCATTGTTGGAAATGCCAGCGGACGGCGCGCCGCGCCCCCCCACGCCCGCGCTCTTCTCATCAAACTACAGAAGGCCTGTTTTTGTGCCACTGGGGTGGGCAGCGGCCGCCAGTTATTGAGGAGTCTTTCTGGACTTGATTTTCGGCCCTGGGCTGGGTGTCTGCTGTCTCCCATGGAACAAACGCATGCTGTTCCGCTGCACCCGCTCCTCGCGGCACGGAACGCCATCCCTGCTCCTGCGTCTTACGATGACGGAAGGAGAAGAAGAAGAAGGAAATGTAATTTGCAGAATTAGGTTAACTGGCATCCAATTAGATCTGACCTGGAATGGCAGCAAGTAGGGTCCAGTTCCCAAACAAGGACAACAGAGAGTTTTATAGCCAGGGTTCTGTGTTCTAGGTATTTTATTCTAGCTAACTGCATTCTGATTGGTCCATGCAGCGTCGCTATCTGAACTGTGATTGTCACATGATACTAATATGCTTTTGATGTGATGAATTGACAGTCAGAATGAGGAAGTGGCCCCGTAGTCAGAAGGTTGCCGGTTCGAATCCCGATCCGCCAAGGTGCCACTGAGCAAAGCACCGTCCCCACACACTGCTCCCCGGGCGCCTGTCATGGTGCCCGCTGCTCACTCAGGGTGCAGAGGACAAATTTCACTGTGTGCACCGTGTGCTGTGTATCAGTGACAATCACTTCACTTTTTTTCTGAGAGCTGTCAATCATGCCTACAGGCTCCTCCCCTTTTCAAACTTTGTCCAACAAAACGTGCCGGGTGGTACTGTAGTTGGTTCCTTATTTCAGAGGACAGTGATTATGATGCGTTAAGACAGAAATTCATGTATGCAGGAAAATTGTGATTTAGGCTACAATTCTACCTCCTGCTGATGGAGTGGGGCGGCGGCTTGATTAGTAAAACCCCGCGATCGAGTTCCCGCCGCAGCTGTGATGGTGTGCCTGTGTGCTGTGACGATTCGTCTACAGCAGGCTTGTCCAAACTGTTTCCATGTATAGGAACATGTAGGAATGGCTGGGCCACCCACTGGAGGTGAGGGACGTTGTCTCACGTTGTCCGTAGGCCAAATTTGTGCGGGGTTAGGGGGGTCACGACCCCTGCAAAAATCTGATCCAGCCATATAATCAAACCATTCCGATTAATAAATACATTCATTATCTTGCATTAATAACTTGTTGGTTTTCTTAATTGATTTCATTTGCCAAATAATGGCATGTTTAATCATCCGGTAAAGTTACACAGCCCCTGCAGAACACTTGGTATCACCCAACCCTGCTGGTTTTTTGAGGTTATTGAACATTCATCATTTCAGGGGATTCCTACACTTCTGATCGTTCTGGGTGTATTTTGTGCATCTGTAAACTGTGGCCGTTGTGCCATTCTGTGGGTTCGACTGTGATGGTGTTCTGTCGCATCCCTTCACACAGACCGGTTTTACACTCTGGCGCATGAGGCTGGAGAAGGAGAGATGCATTCTGGGTGGGAGAGGATGAATTTATGGGCAATTTGTAAGTGTTATAAACAGGACGCATTCCTGCCGTAATTCCGGACATCTGGAATGCACCAGCCTGCCTGGTTTTCTCCTCCTGTTCTCTCCGCACCGGGTGGGTTATGGAAGCCGGGGCTGAGGCCAGGCTCCCATCTCTGGGGCTTCTTTCAGATGAGGGACCGTGTTGGTGTGGCGCAGCGCTGCTGCAGCTCATGTGCGTTTAAACCGAGAAGTCCGTCCCGG
Organism: Denticeps clupeoides; assembly: GCF_900700375.1. Classification (NCBI taxonomy): domain Eukaryota; kingdom Metazoa; phylum Chordata; class Actinopteri; order Clupeiformes; family Denticipitidae; genus Denticeps; species Denticeps clupeoides. The sequence goes on from NW_021630101.1 coordinate 119,823, forward strand.
ACTTTTCGTTGGATTTAGTATCGTCACAACGCTGAGAATTTGGGATAAACCCCCCATTTCCCGTCTCTCTCTCACACACACATATCACTGTTGTTGCAGTGAGGAGGATTCATGCACGTGTGGAAAGTTCTGGATGAAAGTGATTTTTTTTACGTCAATACATTTTTTTTTTGACAATATGTGATTTGTTATTGATATTTTTGGAAGGTTTTGCATATTGTTCGTGCTTCTTTCTGGTGTGGAATTGTGTACCCATAGCAGTGTCTCTGAATTCCATGCACCCAAAAAACTCAATTTTTGTCACTCGTCATCGGCAAAAAAGATCATGTTACTGAATGACAGTTCAGCTCTGTTATTTTTTCTTATTCTGGACTCATCCAAATGGAAATATATGTCACAGTGCTGTGTCACTGTGTTTTCGAGGTGTGACTCGGACCCCTCTGTGACAGGGGGCGGGGTTTGGGCATCACGCCGCCTCTCATTCAATTTCGTTCCTCTGTTGCAGAACTCTATGAACCTGCCCCCCGACAAAGCCCGCCTCCTGCGCCAGTACGACAGCGAGAAGAAATGGGACCTCATATGTGACCAGGTGACCACGCCCTTCTACCCACCTTCATTGTTGCAAATGGTTCTACAAATCACATTTACATTTATGTCATTAATCAGACGCACTTATCCAGAGCGACTATACAGTCAGTAGTTACAGGGACAGTCCCCCCCCCCTGGAGACACTCAGGGTTAAGTGTCCTGCTCAGGGACACAATGCTAGTAAGTGGGGTGTGAACCTGGGCCTTCTGGTTCATAGTCGAGTGTGTTACCCACTAGGCTACTACCACAAATGACTTCCAGAAATGATATTGGTTCCTAGCTCCTGCGTTTTCGGTGCAGCCATAGAAACCACGTAGAACCTTATTGTCTGGATTTTTTTGTCAGGAACGGTTCCAGGTGAAGAACCCCCCACACACGTACATCCAGAAGTTGCGTGGATACTTAGACCCCCGGAGTCACGCGCAAGGTGAGACTTTTTCCCAGCAACTGAGCCGATCCTCAACAGAAGCTCTCGATAAGCATCAGACCAACCCGAGAATTCCTCTGCGCCCCCCACAGAAATTCCGCAGGCGGGTTCAGGAATCCACCAAGGTCCTGAGGGAGCTGGAGATATCGCTGCGGACCAATCACATCGGGTAAGATATCAACGTACGGTGGTCCAGGCCTGCAAAGCACCCCAACCATCAATACAATCATTTTATTACTTTCCTTACATAATTCAGACTGTTAGAAGGTTACAAGTTAGTTCAAGTTTTCTCTGAAGAGGAAGGTCTTCAGCTGCCGTTTGAAAATACTCAGCGACTGAGCTGTTCTGACCTCGAGGGGAAGTTCATTCCACCACCGAGGGCTCAAGACAGAGAAGAGGGCAGGGCACATTTAGATGAGGGCCTTCCTCATATCTTCAGAGATGGAGGGACCAGGCGAGCAGGACTGGAGGGTCGGAGAACACGAGGTGCAGTGTGAGGTATAATGATGGCTCAGAGGTTGGATGGTGTGGAGAAGTTGGGAAGGTTGTAGGGGTGGTGTGGAGATGTTGGGAAGGTTGTGGGGGTGGTGTGGAGAAGTTGGGAAGGTTGTAGGGGTGGTGTGGGGAAGTTGTGAAGGTTGTAGGGGTGGTGTGGGGAAGTTGGGAAGGTTGTAGGGGTGGTGTGGAGAAGTTGTGAAGGTTGTAGGGGTGGTGTGGAGAAGTTGGGAAGGTTTTAGGGATGGTGTTGAGAAGGTTGTAGGGGGTGTGTGGAGAAGTTGTGAAGGTTGTGGGGGTGGTGTGTTGGGGTAGGGGTGGTATGGAGAAATTGGGATGGTTTGTAGGGGTGGTGTGGAGTATGTTGGAAGGTTGTGGGGGGTGGTGTGGAGAAGTTGGGAAGGTTGTAGGGGTGGTGTGGAGAAGTTGGGAAAGTTGTGGGGTGTGTGGAGATGTTGGGAAGGTTGTGGGGGTGGTGTGGAGAAGTTGTGAAGGTTGTAGGGTTGGTGTTGGAGAAGTTGGGAAAGTTGTGGGGTGTGTGGAGAAGTTGTGAAGGTTTTGGGGGTGGTGTGTTGGTGTAGGGGTGGTGTGGAGAAATTGGGAAGGTTGTAGGGGTGGTGTGGAGATGTTGGGAAGGTTGTGGGGGGGTGTGTGGAGAAGTTGTGAAGGTTGTAGGGGGGGTGGAGAAGTTGGGAGGTTGTAGGGGTGGTGTGGAGAAGTTGGGAAGGTTTTAGGGATGGTGTTGAGAAGGTTGTAGGGGTGGTGTGGAGAAGTTGGGAAGGTTGTAGGGGTGGTGTGGAGAAGTTGGGAAGGGTGTAGGGGTGGTGTGGAGAAGTTGGGAAAGTTGTGGGGTGTGTGGAAATGTTGGGAAGGTTGTGGGGGTGGTGTGGAGAAGTTGGGAAAGTTGTGGGGTGTGTGGAGAAGTTGTGAAGGTTGTGGGGGTGGTGTGTTGGGTAGGGGTGGTGTGGAGAAATTGGGAAGGTTGTAGGGTGGTGTGGTGTGGAGAAATTTGTAGGGGTGGTGTGGAGAAGTTTGTAGGGGTGGTGTGGAGAAGTTGGGAGGGTGGGGTGGTGTGGAGAATTTGAGAAGGTTGCGTATTGAGTATTAGTTGTAGACGTCGGCTGGTGTTCAGAGGTGGACCTGCTAGTAATCCAGTCCTCAGATTACTCGGTTACTCCTGTTTCTGTTCCGTTGTAGAGGTGGAAGTAGAGCAGGACAACGCTGGTCGGAGTTCCCGAGCAGGTTTGACTGGCTGCCGTGTCCCAATTCGAACGGCACAGGGTGTCAGATTCTCATCATTTTCCCATCATGCTCAGCGTCATTATTGAATGGGGTGACGTGATGTGCCGCCCAGCTGCGCCTGTCGCTTTGTGTTCGTTTGGTTCAGGGTTGGAGGGTGAAGGTGCGGTGTGGGATGTGTCTCGATCCGTCCACCTCCTGGTCTGCAGAGCGACGGACAGCCTGTGGAACGGGGGTGCTGACGTCAGCTTTTTTTGTTCCTCCTCGGCTCCCTGGTGCCCAGTTGTGGGCTCGGGCCCGTCGTCTCTCCCCGGCACAGATGGTTCTCATCGCGCGTCTGCAGGGACAGGAAACACGTCTCAGAAGAGGACCTGCTTGGAGACGCGCGCTCCCGTTGGACTCCGTCTGGCCGGTGATTCAGGCTCAGACGTGGATCTGTCTTTGTTTTCCGCCCCTTGGCTCTAATGCTTTTCCCAGATGCCGAGCGGCGCGGGGCTATTTTCGGACACTTTCTCTCCGGGACGGGGGTCTGTTCGTCACTCCGGCTCCGAACTCTGCCCCCTTTTTCCGACGTGTTATTCCTCCGCGTGCCGAGCCAATCTGAAGCAGCATCTGGCAGGACAGGAAAGGGGGGCGGGGAGGCAGACAGGAAACTGACGGTCGGGCCTCAACCTCACGCGCTTTTTATACCCAGAAACCCCCTCTCTCTGCCGATCTCTCTTCCTTTGTCTGTTCAGTTTACCTTCTACCTCCCTCTCTCTCTCTCTCTCTCACACACACAGGATCTTATAATGAATGCTGCGGCTGCAGCCCTGTCTGCAATGAATCAGCAACAGTGTGTGTGTGTGTGTGAATAGGTCAGAAACAGAAACCCCCTTTCTGTTTCTGACCTATTTCACGCGTCCAAAAATCTTCTGAAAGCGAAGGTGAAGTGATTGTCATTGTGAGTCACTGCAGCACAGCACACGGTGACACAACGAAACGTGTCCTCTGTATTTAACCATCACCCTTGGTGAGCAGTGGGCACCATGACAGGCGCCCGGGGAGCAGTGTGTGGGGACGGTACCTTCATCAAGGGGACCTCAGTGGCACCTTGGCAGATCGGGATTCGAACCCGCAACCTTCTGACTACCTTCTTTAACCACTAGGCCACCACGTCCCCTGTTTTGCCCCCGTTCTGTTTGCATCTCAGGGGGAGAAACGTAATGAACCCGCCTACATGCCCTCTGACTGCTTCACTTTGTCCTTTGACCTCCTCCCTGCTGACTCCGCCCCTTTTTTGCTACAGTTGGGTGAGAGAGTTCCTCAACGATGAGAACAGAGGCCTGGACATCCTGGTCAAATACCTGTCTTTTGCACAGTGTGCTGTTATGTAAGTACACACAGACATACACACACACACACACACACACACACACACACACACACAGGTTTGTGCTGAAGCTGCTGCATAGACGCTGTGCCTGTGGGCGTGGCCAGGTCCAATGTGTTGCACGTGTCTGCTGCGCTGCTCCACCTCCCGGCCATATTGCTGTGCCCGAGCGGTGCCCTGAACCTGCCCCTAACCAGACCCCTCCCTTCTTGTATGTCCACGTGGGTGTGGTCTGTCTGTCTGTGTGTCTGTCTGCTCGTCCGTCGGTCTGTCCACTCACGCCGCAGGCTGGATTTCGAGGGGCTGGACAACGGGGAGGTCGGCACGCTGGACAAGTCCAGGTCCTGGAGCCGCTCCATCGAGGACCTGCACCAGAGCGGCAGCCGGCCCTTCTGCAACACGCTGGTGCGCTCGGCGCGCCAGTCTGTCCTGCGGTGCGTATCACGGCCCCGCCCTGCCCTGCCCCGCCCGAGCTGCTCCACCCACTAACACCCGCCCCGCTGCTGCAGAGCCTCTCATACCAGTCTACAGAAAAGCTGGGCGAGACATGCAGGCCTCCTCAAAGTAAAGGATCCATCACACAACACGCAGCGGAACAGTCTAGAACGCGTTCTGGATGACGAGGGCGTGATCTCGTGATCTTTCCAGGCTGTTGAGAGGTCACGCTACGTGCTCCTTGGTCGGTGGATGGTGGCCACACGAAGGAAAGGAAACACTCACACTTTGCAGGAGGCTTTTTATGGACCGAAAAAATGATATTACAATATCGGCAACATCTGGCTGTCTATGACCCTGATACACACACACACACACACACACACTTCGATATATAACAGGAGTTATATATGTGTGATCCACACACAGCTGCCGCACATCAGCATACAGAGAACCAGGGTAACGCGATCTCCCAGCATGCACCGGGCTCTAGCCACACTGCCCATCTTGCTTTCGGCGGAGCGCCACATGCATGCGAGACCCGGCTGGTGGGCGGAGCTCTCGCTTCCTGTACAGGAAGAGCAGGGCCGACGACATGACGTGCGGAGGACATGCTGTGTCCTGAATGTGCACTCGAAAACGTTCAAAATATATAATAAACATTTAAATATAATATCGTCCAGATTGCAGTTTTCTTCTGTTTTGCACAGATTTTGATGTTCCATGAAGAAACGAGCAGTTACAGCTCGAGACGTGATCTTTGCGAGGGCCATAAACAGGCCTGTCTGATCCCCGCTGGTGGCTGCCGGGATGAAACGGGGCCGCGGACCCCCGCGTAGATCCCCGCAGGCCACCCCTGTTGCTCACATGTGCTGTTTGTTAACAGTTACGGCTCGGCCAGCAACAGCAGAACCATCAAGAACTCTCGGCTGGTCAGCCAGAAGGACGACGTGCACGTGTGCATCATGTGTTTACGGGCCATCATGAATTACCAGGTACGGCAAATTATGGTAAAATGCCTCAGCAGACCTCGTAAAACTACCCCTTCCGTAGCTGATGCTCCCCCGACAGGCCACGGTGGGAAGTGCATGCGGTTAGGTCCAATGCAGATGTGAAGTGGCCTGGATCCTCTGCAGGTTCCCACTTTCTCGTGATCTTTCCTTCATGTGATCTTTCTCTTGTAGTACGGCTTCAACCTGGTCATGTCCCACCCTCATGCGGTCAATGAAATTGCACTGAGCCTGAACAACAGGAACTCCCGGTAAGATGCCGCCGACCTCCACCGGTTCCCTAATCCCCCTTTTATACATGAGCACGTCCTCCATCAACACCAGCATTCCCCACACGTTCCGCCGTGTTACAGCATCAGGAAAATACGGCCCAGGGGGGTAGTAGCGGGTAACACACTCGTGTATGGACCAGAAGACCCAGGTTCAAACCCCACCATCGTGTCCCTGAGCAGGACACTTAACCCTGAGTGTCTCCAGGGGGGGACTGTCCCTGTAACTACTGACTGTAAGGGTGGTGGGGTACTGAAAGTAGTGGTGGATGTAGCCTAGTGAGTAACACACTCGCGTACGGACCAGAAGACCCAGGTTCAAACCCCACTTACTACCTGTCCCTGAGCAAGACACTTAACCCTGGGTGTCTCCAGGGGGGGACTGTCCCTGTAACTACTGACTGTTAGTCGCTCTGGATAAGGGCGTCTGGTAAATGCTGTAAATGTAAATTTCTGCAAAAGTGAAGCATTTTTCCTGAATAAAAGATCCCAGCTACTGTGGGTGGGTCGTTTTTGTACCCTGGGTAATCCTATCTCTGTCTTTTGTAGAGATCCTGTTTTTCCAACACCGTGTGTGTGTGTGTGTGTGTGTGTGTGCACAAGCCTCAGAGCTGCTGTGGGTTTTTGTCCACAGGACAAAGGCCCTGGTGCTGGAGCTCCTGGCTGCTGTGTGTCTGGTTCGAGGGGGGCATGAGATCATTCTCTCGGCCTTCGACAACTTCAAAGAGGTACCACCTGAAGTGCTGCACCCTGCCCCGTGTGGTGTCCAGTGGACACACACTGCCTCACCGCCGCCTGCTCTCTGGTGGTTTTTTTCCCGAGGACCTGCAGTCCAGATGTCCCTGTAGGCATTTCCTCCAACCAGGGACATGGAGGCAGAACAATGGAGTGTGTGTGTGTGTGTGTTTTCAGGGTATTTTTCTCATTAAGGCGCTAGATCTATATCAACAGTGGGCAAAGATAAGGATCTGTTCCCTGGGTGGGCGGGGAAAAAAGAGAGTGTGTGTGTGTGTGTTAAAAACATGGGGGGTGGGGCTTATCTAGTCGTAACACTGACACCCGATCCAGAGAGGGGAGATTACTGGCTCCGTAACCACGGCGACACACATCTACTGGCATATCCATCAGGATGCACCGAAAAGTGCAGAACCGTGAGCCGACCTCCAGCGCCGACCCCGGGTGCTGCAAACAGCTCAGGCTCGGCCGGGTCCATGCTACATATTCATAATCGGTCTGGGGGCTGCGCAGAACATGTGGAGAACATTACCTTTGGAACAATGGGACATTGACTCTTTTTGTTTGGCCCGGGTTCTTGTGTACAGTTCCTCTGATTACGTGCACCGTGCTGGACATCAAACCTCCTGAAATACTGATACAGCAAGATGTGGTGATACAGTAGCAATTTCAACATTTATACAGTACAGTTTTTCTCAAAATGAATTAAATATGATTATGAGCATATATTTCCTGTCACCACTGATAAACAAAGTGCTCTTTTTTTCCTGGAACATTGTTTATTCAAATTATTAGGAACATTTTAGCTGCTATAATGAATAATAACAGAATATTTCCAAACATGGCGGCCTCGGATTAAAAGGCCCCGCCTCTTATGTAAATACCCTTGGACTCGTTTAAATTCAGACAGAACGTGTCATATGTCCAGGGGATTAAATGCTAACAGGGTGGTAGTGGCCTAGTGGGGTAACACACTCGCATATGAACCAGAAGACCCAGGTTCAAACCCCACTTACTACCATCGTGTCCCTGAGCAAGACACTTAACCCTGAGTGTCTCCAGGGGGGGGACTGTCCCTGTAACTACTGGTTGTAAGTCGCTCTGGATAAGGGCGTAAAATGAAATGAAAAAAATAATAAGTATTCCGTGTCTGTATTCATGTGGGCATGTGGTCTCGTGGCAGGTCTGTAAAGAGAAGCACCGCTTCGAGAAGCTGATGGACTACTTCCGCTGCGAGGAGGGCAACATCGATTTCATGGTGCGAAGCCGCCCAGAGCTCCTCCTTCTCCTCCCGTTTTACTCCGGTGTAAAAACACGGTGTCCCGTCTGTGTGGCAGGTGGCCTGCATGCAGTTCGTCAACATCGTGGTCCACTCGGTGGAGGACATGAACTTCCGCGTGCACCTGCAGTACGAGTTCACGAAACTCGGCCTCGACGACTTCTTAGAGGTGCGAGAAGCTCAGATCCCAGAGGATGTTGAACAAGTCCGAATCCTAACGGAGGGACTTTGTCTTCTTGCAGAAACTAAAGAACACGGAGAGTGACAAGCTGTCAGTGCAGATCCAGGCCTACCTGGACAACGTCTTCGACGTTGGTGGACTGCTGGAGGACGCCGAGACCAAGAACGTGGCCCTGGAGAAGGTGGAGGAACTCGAAGAGCATCTCTCCCACGTAAGCTCAGAGCCAGGGGATGGTTTCGTTTACCGCGCCCGATACCGCGGTAAAACGTGTGTGTAGGTACCGGAGACAGCGAGTGTGTGTCCAGTTTACTCTGGCCGCTCAGTAAATGCCACGATTGTTCCCCGGCAGCCAGGGCTTCTCCTGATCTCTGGCAGAACTCCTCGCTGCCAAAGGTCACAGGCCTGCATGCCGTCACTCTGGGAATTTCACAACAATTTCTGGCCCCCACACCCCCAAGAATCACGGGGGACGATTTACAAATTCCCCGTCGAAAGTGAAATGTCCGGGCCTTCTGCCAGCGCGTCTGCTGTGTCACGTTGGTGCAGGGACCAGGAGGGGAGGGGCCTCTGCTCTCTGATCATGTTTTCTGCCCATCATGCTGCCGTAGGTGACGGAGAAACTTCTGGATGTGGAGAACGAGACCATCATGAAAGTAGCCGAGCTGGAGAAGCAGCTGCTGCAGAAGGACAAGGACTTCCAGGCCATAAGGGTAACCTCACGATGACCTTAATAAACGTCCCGGGTGGGCGTGTGGGGCGAAGGTATGAACGTTGTCCGCCTGCCCGCCGATACAGGAGACGTACGAGTCGGCCAGCACGCAGGTGCACACGCTTCGCCGCGCGATCAAGGAGAAGGACGCCGCCTTCCAGAGGCACTTCAACATCGAGAAGCGGCTGCTGGAGCTGGAGCAGCAGGGCACCATCCGCCTCCGAAAGCAGCCGGACGGGGACATCTCCATCGAGGCCCTGGCCGCAGGTGGAGGGGTGGTGGCGTCTCTTTTCGGGGAGACCGGGGACGCCGCCGGCGTAGGTCCTGCCGGCCCCGGGACGGCGACAAGCCCTTTCCCTGCGTCCGTGCCTGTAGAGGTGGCTCCTCCTCCTCCCCCTCCCCCGCCCCCGCCTCCGCCCCCTCCTCCGCCTCTACCTGTCACCGGAGGTACTGCACTCATCCGGACACAGACAGCGAGCAGAGAGCGTAGCGTGCTAGTAAATCAGGACCGGTGGTGGAACCAGCCTCTTCATTGCATGTTCTGCCGTTGAGCTGTGATTCCGGGTCAGGACCGACTTTAGAAGCCCGACAGAATTCGGCGCGAGCACCAACCCGAGCCCGATAACATCCGACCCAAGTACAACGAGGGAGAGGAAAAGATCGGGTTTCTAACACAGTCGCCCTCATCGCTAGCCTCCGTTTCACCTCCTCAGCATCCGTTCCTGCATCTCACTCGCAAGAGTTAAAATGCATCATGTGACACGGGTGGCCCAGAATTTCTAACATCGAATAAGACAAATTTCATTATCTGGATTAGGGCATCTGATAAATGCTGTAAATGTATTAAGTGGTGGTGGCCTAGCGGGTAAGCACAAAGGACCCGTAATCAGAAGGTGCCACCGAGGTCCCCCCCCCCCACACACTGCTCCCCGGGCGCCTGTCACAAGGGTGACGGTTAAATACAGAGGACACGTTTCACCGTGTCACCGTGCTGCAGTTCACTTTTACCAATCGGCAAAACACATCATACGGAAAAGGATAGAGGTTCCGATCATTCACCACCCGACCCGAACCAACCCGACTAAAATGATAGAAATTGACCGGGTTGGGCTCAGGCCAAGATTTACAGCTCTTTACTTTATTTTACTTGACTTTACAGACACTTTTATCCAAAGCGACTTACAAGAGGACGACACCAGCAATTCTCATTCGGTTTCTATAGATTTTGCCCTGATAAGGCCCAACTTGTCAGGAATAGAACATGTAGGGAGTTGTTAAGGGCTGTTTTTAATTTTGTGAGTGTGTGTGCATGCGCGTGTGTTAGTGTCACACTCGTCTGAAATACTTTTTAAACGAGCTCTATCTATCCTGCAGTGGCAGGAACCGGGAATGTCAGGCACCTATTATACTGACTGAGCGAAGAACCGACGCCGTTTCAATTTTAGCCAAATCCAGGGTCACTGGGACCCGGCGCTGAGATGGTTCCACTCAGACAGGACGCGGAAGAACCTTTGTTCGAGAGAGCAGCTAGATGCCAAATGAGGTGTCCGACTCGCCATCGTCCTCCTGAGAAAACCCTTTGTCTTCTGCACCACAGGGCACAACGTTCCTGCGCCACCGCCGCCTCCACCTCTGATGGATGGTTTGCCATCTATGGTCCTGACTTCTGGGCTGTCAGGTGAGAACCCGCATCAGCATGTCGTCCAGTTCTCCTCGTGATTATGAACAGATCTGAGAGATCTGGTGAAGGAGAATGTCCGTCCAATAGTGTTGCTTTAAATGGTTTTGAACGTTTTGTGAACCGTACCCGACCCTTTAGCCATTAGAATCAAGAAGCCGATCAAGACCAAGTTTCGCCTGCCAGTCTTCAACTGGACAGCACTGAAGCCCAATCAGATCAACGGCACCGTCTTCAACGAGATTGATGACGAGCGGGTTCTCGAGGTGAGTGGAAATGCTGAGAATGAAGTTCCCTCATTTTATGAGACATCTACGAAGAAGAGACAGAAGGTCTTGTGTTCCTTCAGGAACTGGACCTGGAAAGGTTTGAGGAGCTGTTTAAGACCAAGGCCCAGGGCGCGGTGGTGGACCTGTCCTGCACTAAGAGCAAAGCCTCCCAGAAGGTCATCAACAAGGTCACCCTGCTGGATGCCAACCGCTCCAAGAACCTGGCCATCACGCTACGCAAGGCCAGCAAGACCACAGAGGAGATTTGCAAAGCCATTCAGACGTACGCCATTCTGCTGATTGTTGAGCCCGTTGGTCGTGTTCACTAACGTCACGCATCAGAAGCGCGGATAATTGCCATATTGGTGTTGGGCGTGGCCACGTTTGTGTACCAGGGGTATTAGGAGAACGTAACAGAGGAGAAAGGTAGAAGGTGGACCCTGCGCTTCACCTGGGCGTGTCACGTATTGACAGAAGCGGGGGTGTCCAGAAAAATGTCCAGAATGAGGAAATAGGGTTTGTCAGAGCTGTCAATCATGCCTACAGGCTCCTCCCCTTTTGAAACTCTGTTCATAAAAACGTCATTAAAGGTCATCTTCTGGGTGTCAGAAGGCCAACACATAGATAACTAGCAAGCAGACACTTCCTGTTTGCGCCTATAGACGTCCTTGATGTGACATTAGTGACCATGATTCAGCCATGAAGGTGCGATGCATCCAAATCTGAGTCAAGTAGCGCGTGAAATCGTGAAATTGATTTTCGGGGTTGTTAATTCTCACCGGGCTCCCCGCAGGTTTGACCTGAACGCCCTGCCCGTGGACTTTGTCGAGTGCCTCATGCGCTTCCTGCCGACGGACGCCGAGGTCAAGCTCCTGCGGCAGTACGAGCGCGAGCGGCGGCCGCTGGACCAGCTGGCTGAGGAGGACCGCTTCATGCTGCACTTCAGCAAGATCGAGCGGCTCACGCAGCGCATGAACATCATCACCTTCGTGGGGAACTTCACCGACAACGTCAACATGCTGATGCCGGTGGGTCAAGTGCGGCCTCTATTCCTTTTAGTTTTATTCTAGTCTTTGCGTCATTTTAGTCTTTATTAGTCTTAATCACGTCCAGACTCGTTTTAGTCTGAGGCTGAGCATTTTAGTCTTATTTTAGTCAGAATTATCCATGAATATTTTAATCTAGTGTTTTTTTATTAATGTACCGAGGAGAAAAGCTAAACACATCATTTTCTTTTACTCAAACCCATTTCATAATTAAAAAAGGTTAACTTATTATTATATTACAACTTATAAACTCAACTTATAAACTCAAGAATTCTCGACATCCGTTCCAGACACGGAATTTGCTGAGATTTTTTTGACACACAATTTGCTTTGTTTTCCACTTCATTGTAAAGAAAGTGTCTAAAGGTCTCCTGGCCATCTGTCAACCCACCAGAAATCTATTTAATACTGCTGTGACGTCATCCGAGTGTCCAGATGGGAGACGCAGGAAACAGAAAAACTGCATAAAAATAATAACGCGATTAAACGAGAGGAAATAACGTCTCGTCTTTGTCAACAGAAACAAGGAGACATTTTAGACATTTAGATATCTTTCATTATAGTCATCGTCACATGACCAGCATTTACGTTGCATCCGGGTAAAATGAAAATGGACGTGAACACTATACAGGATTTTGTGATGTACACTAAATCATTTATAAAGTTTTCCCACCTTTAATGTGTCATGTGACCTGAGCATAAACAGATAAACTGGTTGCATCCCTAAACATATTTTAGATCAACCCCAGACCAGAGCCGTATATACGTGCATACCGTTGCATCTTTAGAAAAAGTAGATCATTCGTTTGCAAAAATATTAAGTAATTTTTTTGTTAATGATCATTGTTGATTATAGTTAAACAGTTTCTTCATTTCCATTCCGTTGTCCAGCAACTGAACGGCATCATTGCGGCTTCAGCATCAGTGAAGTCTTCTCCAAAGTTAAAAAGGATGCTTGAGGTATTACATTTTTTAAAACCACATACCTGTAATAAACAAAGTTGTTCTGTGTTATTAACGTCACGTGTTCTTTTGCCCAAGATCATTCTGGCTCTGGGAAACTACATGAACAGCAGCAAGAGAGGCTCCGTGTATGGATTCAAACTCCAGAGCCTGGACCTGGTACGTCGTGGCTGAAGGACCAGGAGGCCGCCGGACTTCGGACAGCTAATGAGCGTCTTCTCCTTCCTGCAGCTGCTGGACACGAAGTCCACTGACCGGAAGATGACGCTGCTGCACTACATCGCCCTGGTGGTGAAGGAGAAGTATCCTGAACTGGCCACCTTCTACAACGAGCTGCACTTCGTGGACAAAGCTGCTGCAGGTAGATTTTCACGAGGAACACCACGTTGGAATGCAGGAAGTGTGGATAGAAGGTGTGTGTCTGTGTGTGTTCAGTGTCGTTGGAGAATGTGCTGCTGGACGTGAAGGAGCTGGGGAAAGGTATGGAGCTGATCAGGAGGGAGTGTAGCCTCCATGATCACTCGGTGCTCAAGGGCTTCCTCCACACCAGCGACGCCCAGCTGGACAAGCTGCAGAAAGACGCCAAGACTGCCGAGGTGCTTCATCTCACCCTGCCAGCCTGGCACCACCTAGCGCCTCCAGGAGAACAGAAAAAAACAACCTCTGATCTAACCGTGCTTCTAATTTTTTTTAGGAGGCCTTCAGCAATGTGGTGAACTACTTTGGTGAAACCGTGAGGACGACTCCACCTTCCGTCTTCTTCCCGGTGTTTGTACGCTTCATCAAGGCCTACAAGGTGATAAGACCTCACGAAAGGTCTTGTACTTTCTAACTATAGAAAAGGCGTGTTCTTCTGGAAAGCCCCCAGCAGAGAGGGGGAACAGATCTGGCCAGCTTCTTCCACTCTGCCCCTGGATGAGAGAACAGAGGCATCCAAAACAGGAAGACCCAGCTGGTCGGTCCTCCACACTGACCCAGCAGAGCTCCACCCAACCAACCTTTTCCTCAGATTGTTCTCATGTTGGATTTATGGGCCTTCACTCGGAAACGGGCCTCCAAAGGCCCAGTGTGTTTTTAGAGCGTGTGTTTATTGTCAGGAAGATGATGAGAGATTTCATGGGGTTCCTGTCTCTGGTAGGAAGTGTGTGTGTTGCTGACAGGTTGCGTTTCTCCCTGCAGGACGCTGTGGAGGAGAACGAGCAGAGGAAGAAACAGGAAGAGGCGGCGCGAGAGAAGCTTCTCGCCCAGGAGGCCAAGCAGCAGGACCCCAAGGTACGTCAGGAGAAGACTTCTCTTTCCGTTTCGCGGATTCATGCTTTATGTGTGAACGCATTTCTTGCGTGCGTACGCTTAAATAAATAAGTATTCATCCATCCACCAATAACCACCCACCCAGGTTCAAACCCCACTGACTACCAGTACATTTACAGCACTTACCAGGCGTCCTTATCCAGAGCGACTTACAGTCAGTAGTCCCCCCCTGGAGACACTCAGGGTTAAGTGTCCTGCTCAGGGACACGATGGTAGTAAGTGGGGTTTGAACCTGGGTCTTCTGGTTCATAGGCGAGTGTGTTACCCACTAGGTGCACACAGTGAAATTTGCCCTCTGCATTTAACCCATCACCCTGAGTGAGCAGTGTGGCACCTCGGGCGGATCGGGATTCGAACCGGCAACCTTCTGATTACGGGGCCGCTTCAACCACTAGGCCACCACTGGCCCATAAAATGAGTCCTCTGTATTTAACCCATCACCCTTGGTGAGCAGTGTGCAGCCATGACAGGCGCCCGGGGAGCAGTGTGTGGGGACGGTGCTTTACTCAGTGGCACCTTGGCAGATTAGGAGTCGAAGCGGCAACCTTCTGATTACGGGGCCGCTTCCTTAACCACTAGGCCCCCACTGCCCACTAAGGCGCTCTGGATAAGGGCGTCTGATATATTTACATTTACGGTATTTATTATGCAGAGCGATTTACAATCAGTACTTACAGGGACCGCCCCCCCCCCGGAGACACTCGGGGTTAAGTGTCTCGCTCAGAGACAGCATGGTAGTAATGGTACCTCCATTCGTTAGCAGACTTGCAACTAGTACCATCTCTGCGAATGTCCATCCTGTTCCAGCTGGTCATGGTCCTTCCATGAAGTTGTGTAGATGCTGATCGCTGAGTTCTGGTGTGACGTTGTTCTCTTGTCTCCTCACCGCACAGGTTCAGGCGCAGAAGAAGCGGCAGCAGCAGCAGGAACTCATCGCCGAGCTCCGCAGGCGCCAGGCCAAGGACCACCGGCCCGTCTACGAGGGCAAGGACGGCACCATCGAGGACATCATCACAGGTGGGACGGCCGCCGTGGTGGTGCGCCGCTGCAGCCGAGAGCAGTGCACCTTCTGCTACGTGGTCAGCTGCCCGCCGGGCGCCGGGCAGGTCCAGTCCAGGACGGACTGGCCGCACGTCCACTTCACCACTCAGGGTTCGGCGAGCGAAAGCTAGAAAATATCCGTAGCAGGAACAGGAAGTTACCCACATTAACGTCCCGTGTGAAATATTAACGTCCCCTTAATGAAATCGATGTCTGTCCTGCTTATTTAGGCGCCGCAAATCAGGGGTGAGAGGGGCTGTGACCTCTCGCCTCTCTTGAAGTTTTACGTACCAGACGGAATGATTATAGATGAAGATATAGATCTATTTTTCCTGGTGGAGGGATATACTAAAATGAGAACATGTCATATAAGGGTATATAAGGGTGGTGGTGGCCTAGTGGGTAAGACCCTTGTCTATGAACCAGAAGACCCAGGTTCAAATCCCACTTACTACCATCGTGTCCCTGAGCAGGACACTTAACCCTGAGTGTCTCCAGGGTGGGGACTGTCCCTGTAACTACTGATTGTAAGTCGCTCTGGTAAATGCAGTAAATGCAAATGCCATTTTGTTAGAAAATGATTGACATTATGAATGAAGCAGGACAATGTGAATTGTTTTCGGATGATCGTATTAACATGTTAATATTCTTGTGACATCGGCAGCCTTTTTCTCGATGCTCCATGCTGTAGAATTTGCTGTAATAACCTGTGTTTGTGGTGAACTGGTGTCTCTAATGCCCCCTTCCTTCAGTGTTGAAGAGCGTGCCCTTCACCGCCCGCACAGCCAAGCGGGGCTCGCGGTTCTTCTGCGAAACCAACCTGTGCGACGAGTCCAACTGCTAGCCCCAAACCCCGCCCACACTTAATGCTCAGGTTGTGTCCGTACCGCCGCTCCGCACGTCCACTCGGCCCCGCATGTCCATCGCTCCACACCCGACCCCGACTAACCCCCTGGTTCCTTTTAACGCAGGCCAGGAAGCGTGTTTTAATTTCACTTCCTAATCTACGTACTTCCTTCCTCCAAACCTGGACAAAAAACCTGGTTTTCTACCGGACTACATCCTTGCAAGAATGTAAAGGTCCCACATTGCAGATTTTTACACACCAGAGGCCATCTTTATACATTATGCAAATGAGCTACCAGCAGCCTGTTCTGATTGGTTCATTCTTCAAATGGCTTTTTTCCAATGTGGGACCTTGCTGACATTTGAGCAGAAGGTCTGAGATGTGTGAGAAGTGAACAGAGGTTTGCGCTCTGCTCCTTCGTAACTTTCTATTCTACCTCTCCAGCAGAGCAGAGGACTGGCCTGCGTAAACGTGGCCGCTCTCTAAATCCCGGGTAAGAAGGGTCACCTCTGACCCCACGTACCTGTCCGCGTAAGCCACGGCATCAGCCGGCTGCTTCTGCAAGCGTCCTCGCCGACAGCGGCGGCTTTTAAAAACGCAGCCGGTGTCCTTGCTGGCGAAACTCTGGGTCTCTTCGTAAAGGAGAACAGTTCAAAGGTCAAGCTCAGGAAAGTCTCATCTGCTGCATGCATGTCCGTTTCGCTATGCGCTGCTCCTCCATGTAACGCTAACACGTCTGTGATGTTTGCCACGTCCAGCGTGGCCACCAGGTCCATGTCAGGGTCGGAACAGGATTTGTAAACCACAGCTCCTGGATCCCACTTCATTTACTGCTGATTGGTTGTTCTCGTGCCCTCGCTCACGTTCAGTTGCAACACCTACTCAACACCTAGTCGAGGAGAACAGGAGCACGTAAAAACCTGACATGGACTTGTTCGCCAGCCTTACCACATCCAGTGCCCAGCATGCAGGTCTCCATGTATGTCTTCCAGCTCCACAGAGGACCAAGGTAGTAGCACTTTCAGCCAAAGATACAGGTCCAAATCCAGACCAGGATTTTGAGTCAACCAGCTTTGGTTGAATGAAAAACCTGGTGTGGATTATAGTTTCTGAACCAGGATTGCGCCGCTTTTGGCTCCTAGTTCTCCAGCTGCTGCTTATTGTGGTTATGAAACTGGAACTACACAAGCGGGGCAGAAATAAGTGTAGTTAGACGTTTGTGTGAACACCCAGTAACCCGTGGTTCTAACTCGTCTCTCCGTTGCCCGCTCACAGATCTCCGAAGCCAGCCCTTCCTGCGAGCTGACGCTGTGATCCGGAACGGGTGGAAGCGACCCTAAAAACCCTGCTCACCCCGCTCCTCCTCACTCACCCCGCCCACCCCTCACCCTGTCTGCTCCCGAGGTGGCACCTTCCTGCTCCTTCGTAAACTGACTGAATAAGAGGACGGGACTGAACCAATACCATTTAGGGGGGGGGGCTCTTATTTATTAAAGGATCCGGAGCCGAACACAAGCGCAACCCCCAAGGCCACCGGGCTTTATAGCATACCGGCGCAGGACTGGATGCGGAACGTCGAGGGTCCCTGTTGGCCCGGAATGCCTGAAGAGAACAGACATTTCCTCCTATTGTGCAATCTGAGCAAGACTGAGGCTCATGAGAGGGACTATCTAAAGAATCCTCCTCCTTGTAAAATAGTCTTATTCTTTCTTGTTTTATGCTCTAAGCTTATCAGACCAAATCCTTTTCTACGTCTTTTTTAAGAAGTGCCTTCTTTTTATGACAGTATTATTATTATTATTATTACTACTTTTTAAATCTTAAACCCTGGACCATGTGTAAAATGTTCATGCACTTTGTGTCATAACATGAATTATGCTGTAAATACGCGAGGTTTTAAAATGATAAAAATAATGCATTTGGGTGGTCAGCATGTTAGCCGAAGTTACTTTTGGGAATTTTAGTGTGGAAATTTCCAGTGAAATGGACCAAATATGAACTCCTCGCATGGCGGAGTGGGAAGATCATGAATTTTTATCTTCAGGGACCCCATCCACAACTCAAACCAGAGCGAGTACTAATATTCTGATCCATCTGTTCCTAAAGTGCTCAAAAAGGTTCTCCTGCTTTTATCCAAGCTCGCTGATAAGTGTGTAAGAACTCACGGGACAAGGCCTGAACCCTAGGAGTAAAGGGATCTGACACTACTTCAAACTGCAACACTAAACCTGTGGGAGGGAATCAAGTTCTTGTATGTCAGTATAAGAATTAAAAAAAAAAAAAAAAAGTGTGAATTATTATTATTTTTCTTATTATTTGTAAAAAAAATATAATGTACGATTCTGATCTCAACAATGACTTCATTTCAATCTCATTCGCAATTAAATAAAATGAATAAATTGGATGAATAAGTTCCTGCTGCTGCTTGTGACGATGTGAAAAAAAAAAAAAAAAAAAGACAAAAGAGGCAGTATGAGGTTTATCTAAAAGTTTTTTTTTGGAATGTAAAACGATTGTACTAATTTATTTTATCCAAAAAAAAAAAAAAAAAAAAAAAACGAGCCACATAACAGCGCTGGACAGCCTCTGATGAGTGGGACACACCGCAGTCCAGTTACATGCATTTACGACGTGGCCGACGTGATGAGACGTCCAGTAGAAGCAGCATCGGACCATGGATCAGGCAGAGTAACGGCGTTAGCAGCAAGGCAGAGACGTGTTAGTGTCGTAAATGGGAAGCCTGGTTAAGGCAGCTCAGTTCCCACCAAGATGCAGGATCTTAGACAAGAAGCACTTGCAACAAGACGGAAGCACAGAAGACACTTTCAAAAACCAAAAAAGTAAAAGTGACTCATTTCCCGGCCTTATTCAGAAGTCTCTGACAATCAAGATCCATAAAATCTTGATAATCATCTTGGCTTTTCTTCCTCTCCGACAGTCTCTCATGATTTGACGAAGCCACCGCTGGGCGAGTCCCACCGAGCGAGATGGGGGAGAGAGAGAAACATTCCTAAAGCAAGGCTTTAAAAACAATACAATCCTGGAATTCATTTGACATTTTCATCCATCTGTCCTCATCTCTTAGATACGGAGGCTTTTTTTGTACTGGTTGTATAGGTATGAGTATGTGTGTATATATATATATTTTTTGTGTAAATATATATATATATTTAAATCTGTGCAAGTAGTAAATGATTTCGTACCGAGAAGGATCCAGAAGAAATAAGTGACATTCTCTCACACACAGACTGCTGCACCCCCTTTTCCCTCCACAGTGGGGCGCTACACACAAACCCAGCATCAGTAGCTCTGCAGTGAGACCCTCACTCAGCCTCATATGTGACACACACACACACACACACACACACACACACTCAATGCCTTTAAGCAAAGCAAAAAAAAAAAAAAAACAGGTAGTGGCTCTACGGGATGCGGGACGGTGGCAGCAGAGAAGGGAGCACAAAAAATATTTAAGAGTGCGGGGAGGTATAGAAAAAAAAAAAAAAAAGTTCTCTCCTCTATTCCCTGGAAGAAGTTTCTTAAAGAGTAAAATATAATACTGCAATCACATACAAAAGTAGTCCTTCATCTCTATTTTTCCCTTTTTTGTTGGCATTTTTTTTACATTTTGTACAATGTCCTCACTTGTTGCTTTTTATTCGGATTAAAAGGTAAAAATAAAAAAAAAAAGGTAAAATTAAAAAAGTGGGCGGAGCAGCACAGGGCTGCTAGCAGTTAGCCTCTACGCTAACGGGTCGGCCAGGTCGTCGTCCGCCGAGGAGAGCAGCTCCTTCTTCTCGTCCGTGCTGGCCAGCGAGCTGCGGCTGTTGTGGGCGCCCATGTAGAGGGTAGCGTAGACGGGGTTGGTGAAGTTGGTTGGCTGCCGGAGATGAAGAAAAAAAAAAAAAAAAAAAAATCAACATGAGGTAGACTTGGAATTCATTCCTTTTTCATCGCAGCTGTAAATATTCATATCGCCGCCCTAATGGTTTCCTTAATGTGGCTTCATTTACGTTTCGTACCTCGTTTCCACTACGCTGGTGCTCAGCTGGAGCCACATGATAATACAGCACAGGCCACGCCCACCAAACAAATCCAGTCCCGAATCAGTCACATCGTAACCTCCACCGCGCCCACTTTTACAACGGCACCTTTTCATTTTTGGCGAGTTTCTGTGGACGTCCATATAGCTGGAAGACGTTTCATTTCTTCAGCGCTCCATGTTACCAGAATGGCTGAAGCTGCGGAACGCTCCACCAACATCACGCTCGCGACATCATGGGTCCTCGCACTCGCCAAGTTTAGGGGTCGATTTAGGGCACCAACCCCAATGTTATTTCTGTGGAGGTTCATGGCACTGGTTCCAAAATGTTGAACCAGCATGGGAACCAGAGCAGTAGAAAAAGGGTACTGGTGGTGGTGTGTGTGTGTGTGTGTGTGTGTCTACACACACCTTTTCTGGGTCCAGTGCGAAGGCCGAGTCCAGCAGTTCTCCCGCGTCGTCGTCAGGGTCTCCCTCATATATTTTATACGCCGGGTTCCCAATCTCCACGTTCATGGCCCCGTTGGTCATCCTCTGGTGCTGGAAGCCTTTGGCCCTGAACGAGGACACACACAGAGCCATGAGGGGTCCGAAGCGACAGTGTCTCACACTCAGCTCACAGCACAGGAGGAACGTCTACAGAACCGGGAACGATGCAGGACAGTTCTCGGTCTATAGAGCCGATTTGTACCAGTCCTATAGGGAGAACCTGGCCTGTACACACACACAAAACACCGACATCAAGATGCACAGACATCAAGAGGGAAACTCGGGCAGAAGAGAAGGATGCAGGCTGTTAAACTGGTTACCAGGCGCATCTGGAGCCCGGCCTGCCTGACCCTACAGACCTGAAGGACAGGAGAGACGCGGTTATCTCGGGGAGGGCGAGAGAAAGAGCGAGGAGGCGAAGATCTCGCCGACCAACTCACCCTCGCATTCTCCTCCTGTACCACAGGATGGCGCCAACCACAAACAGGGCCAGGAGAAGCAGCAGGAGGGTGGGGAGGACGATGGAGGTCGTATCTACAGACACAAGGAAGCAGGAGCAAGGCGCTACTTCACCTCTAAACGTTACGGTACACGCGTATACACACGTACACACACACACGTACACACACACACACACACACACTTCATTCGGAGTTATGAATGTGCCCCATGTGATCAGAGCCCCGGACTCACGGCTTTGGTTGTCTGGCTGCTGGACAGGGGAGACTAGTTGACAGCGGAATCCGTCCCAGCCCGGCGGACATCTGTAACACAGGCGGTTAATATTACGGTGAATATTTATATATAAGACGGGCCGGGGGAGGACGGGCGGTCAGATGGTCGTGCCTGCACTGTGGCAGCAGGGTCCTCGTGTCCACCGTGCACTGGCCGTTGAAGCAGAAGTCATCACAGGTGTAGCAGCTGGGCTGGATCTGGCCATTGGGGCACCTGCACACAACACACGCCCAGGTTCACCAACAGGGGGCGACTGTACGCGGCAGGGCAGGGGTCCTGGGCTCTGGCGCCGCCTCTGGTGGCTCGTACCTGCAGGAGAACTCTCCGGAAGGACTGGTCAGGCAGTCTCCCGAGCCGCAGAAGGTGCAGTGTTCCACCTCGCACTGAGCGCCGAGGTACCGCGGCGGGCACCGGCACTTCTGGCTGCCGTTGGTCAACTGGACGCACGTGCCACCATTTTCACAGAAACTCTCACATTTACCTGCGCAGAAAAGGAGGTCTCACACACACACACACACACACACACACACACACAGGCGGCCCACAGTGCCACACGGAGGACCATGGGAGGCGGAACTCACTGTATTGGCACATGTCTCCCACGTGGTCGGGCGGGCAGCGGCAGGTGGGCTGGTTGCCCGTGTTGACGGTGCAGTTCCCGCCGTTCTGACAGTAGTTCCTGCACGTGTGCAGGCTGCAGGTGGGGCCTGTGAAGCCGGTCAGACAGCGGCAGGTCGGCGCCCCTGCGTGTGCGGGGAGGTCGGAGGTCAACAGCGGCCCAAACGCAACAAATGTGCGTGCCGGCGGTGGTGACAGGGACCGTCCCCCTGGAGACACTCACGTGACGGTTCATAGGCGAGTGTCTTAGTTAGGGGTGCACCGCATTTTCTAAAGTACTCGTACTCGTTAAAAAAAAAAAGTCCCCCGATACCCGGGACCGATACCGCGGTCTGAGAAATGTCTGTGTTTGAGCGGCGTGTAAGGGGCCCCACCAGCTCAGAGCGGGGAGAAGGTCGAGGCGAGACATGTCAGCCGTGTGGAACTATTTCAAAGTGAATGAAGACGACAAAACAAAGTCGGACTGCAAATTGTGCTCAGCGAAATTGTCCAGAGGCTGAAAAGCGCATTTAACACAAGAAATTTAAAATACAGAGTTTATCCGCTCTTCTAAACCCACACTGCAGCAAAGTCCTGCAAGACGAGAGAAAGTGTCCAGGACAATAACACAGGAAATGGAGGTCCAGATATGACGTCCCAAGCCGCCGCTACACGACTGACACGGATATTTGGACAAGCGGCGTTAGCCCCATGTCGCTAATTAGCATAAACTCCCGGTGGCTGGACGAGAGTTTCACTGTCACTGTTTACATTTTTTTTTTTTATAATGATTTATTCTATAATATGTTGCATACAACATGCTTTTCATTTTAAATAAATGTTCTTAATTCCATTTTTTTTTTAATTATATGCCTAAAGCTGTTACCTGAAAATTTAAATCATGTTTTTATTAAGTACTCTGTATCGGCGAGTACTGAATTGCAAGTACTCGTACTCGTTTTCCAAAAACATTACATTTTACATTTACAGCATTTACCAGACGCCCTTATACAGAGCGACTTACAATAAGTAGTTACAGGGACAGTCTCCCTGGAGCAATTTAGGGTTAAGTATCTTGCTCAGGGACACAATGGTAGTAAGTGGGATTCGAACCCGGGTCTTCTGGTTCATATGGCGAGTGTGTTACCCGCTAGGCTACTACCACCCCAAAAAAGTGGTATCGGCGCGGCCCTAGTCTTAGTCACCATACAGGACACCACAGCACATACTTTCAGAGATCTAGAAGAGTCCATGATTTGTCAGGGTTGCTTAGGTTACTCAATATTACGCTGACTGGTGTGTGTGTGTGTGTGTGTGTGTGTGTGTACCTGTAGGAGACGGTGAGCAGATGCCCCCGTTTTTGCAGTAGTCTCTGCACTGGTTGACCTCACAGCGCTCGCCACTGTAGCTCTGCTGGCAGCGGCACTTCGGCTGCTTGAGTTCGTTCAGGAAGCAGCTGCCACCGTTCTGGCACTGGATGTTGCAGGTGCCTGGAACTGAAGGCAAACACACACACACACACACACACACACACACACACAGAAAGTCCGTTAAAAAGCCCACTCACAAGAAGGATGCAGACGTTAAATCATACGTTGGTGGTGGCCTAGCAGGTAAGGAAACACACAGTGTCACCATCGAGGTGACACTGCTACCCAGGTTGTGTGTACCGTGGCACAGAAAAGAAATTGTGTGTGTGTGTGTGTGTGTGTGTGTGTGTGGTCGTGGGGTATTTCGCTCACCAAACGGTGACTGTGTGGCAGGTGGTAACTCCACGCAGGTGCCGTTGTGGAAAACACGGTCGTTCGGGCAGGTGCACACGGGGCCGGTGGGGCTGAGGAGGCAGAGCCACTCACACTTCTTCTTGTCACACGGATTAGCCACTGCAGACACACACACACACACACACAAACTCAGACGGTATGTTCGGTTTTGAATACGGCACAATTTCACACACACACTCACTCTCAGGCTGCTTGTAGCGGTGGTGCAGGACGATGTCAGTGGCGTGGTTGATGCCGGTCGTCAGGTTCTCTGTTGGTCCCTTTCCGAACTTGTTGACCCTGAAGACAACGTTGTTGATGTAGGTCACGCCGTAGATGTAGTCCTCGAAGATGTCGATGCTGAACGGGTGGAGGAGGTCTGCAGGTCCGATGGACACGGGGAGAGCAGAATAAATGCATCGTAACTACGTCCCCTCAATTATTCGAAGGCAAGTTTTCATGACCGTCAAAAGTAAAATTCACCAAAATAACCACAGTTTTACTGGAGCCCGGGTAAAACGGGGCGCTCGTGTTCAGGCGTAGATCATACGCTGTACTTTTCTTTTAGAAGTTCTGATACGTGAAGCCAGCAGAGATACCGCAGACCTGCGCTGGCTTTACACGTCGTAGTAGGAACGTAGACAAACGCACTTAATTACACGTCCATGCAAGAGTCACATTTCAATGTCTTTTCCAGAACTTTCTATGTTTATTTCGTATTCCAGAACCTTTCAGGACCTCTCGACTTTTCCGGGACTTTAGCGACTGTAGGAACGCGGCAGAATTTGCCATTCCGCTCCGCAACGTCGGGCATGCTGGCAACTCAACTGTTCTTGAGGCCGGAGACGGCGAGCACCGGGTCCGAGCCGTCCAGCCGCACGCTGCCGATCACGGAGAGCTTGGCGTCGGCCCAGTACAGGCGCTCGTTGAAGTAGTCCACCGCCAGTCCTGCACACACACACACACACACACACACTGAATTAATAAACGGCCAGCTCCCGGGCACAGTATGTTGATACTAGTGGCATCGGTTGTGCCGGCACCGGGCATTTTTGCTGACCGGTGGGCCACTGGATGTTCTCGTGGACCAGCGTCTGCCTCAGCGTCCCGTCCATGGCTGCCGTCTCGATCTTGGGGTGGTTGCCCCAGTCTGCCCAGTACATCTTCCTGCACACACCGGTAACGCACAGTCAGCCGCGCCCGACGGCGAAAGCGGCGGAAAAATACGGCGGGCCGCGCCCCGCGCACCTCCTCAGCGGGTCCAGCACGATGGCGTACGGCTCATCGATCATGCCCGAGATCAGGGTCTTCTGGTGCTGGCCGGAGATCTGTGCCACCTCGATGACGTCCCGGCCCGAGTCGGTCCAGTACAGGTTCCCGGCGACCCAGTCCACCGCGATGCCCCTGGGCATCTTCAGACCTGAGATCTGCACAAGGTAGAGCCCGGATTGGTTAAAAAGGTCACAGGTCGCGCAACCCGCACCCAGCGGGGTGCCCACCTGCAGTTTGGTCAGCCTGCCCTCGCTCTGGCGCCGGCCGCGGTGCGAGTTGGCCGCTGGGCCAGAGGAAGACGAGGGTGGTGTGGATGAAGGCAGCTCGTACGACGAGATGCCGCCCGTGTGCCAGTTGGTCCAGAAGATGCGGTTGGTCTTAACGTGTACGTCCATGGCATCGATGCGCACATTGGCGTCGCCCTGGAACGTCTGCTCGTACACCCAGTTGGGCATGCTGGGGTCCAGGCTGCGGATCTCGTTGTCGTCGGCGATGTATAGGACGTGCCGGTTGGTGCTGTTGCCTGGGGGGGGGAAAATGCTTAATGCCGGGTACCTGCAGACCCAGGGCCAGACTTCTTCTCGGCAGACACTGTGAGACACTTTTATTTTATCTTTATCTGATTACTTGATATATAATGTTTTTTTTAGGTTTTTTCAGCGTTAACAGGTATTAACTGTACTGCTGCGAGCCACAAGGGGGCGCCTGCGCGGGCATCATGGGCGCCGTGTTTTATTTTTCCATTTGCAGGGAGGCTAAAAACCTTTAAACTCTGGATTTAAGGACTACTAGTCATTTTTTTATTGCATTTAAGGACTTAAATTTGGAAAATATAATTTAGGACTTTTTCAGGACCCACGGAAACCCTGTTAATGACAGGATATAAAAACATAATTAAAGTTCATATTCTGGGTGTCAGAAATAATTACTGGGTGCTGTAATTATGTAAATTTTATTTTGCACTTATTTCACGCTTAATTGCATTTCATTTCGTCATTTTGAGTTCAACAGTAATAAGCATGTATCTGAATGTTTTTTTTTATTATTCGGATGTATAAACAGTTATTATCGGTGACATTAATGGCCAGGTCCTCACCGTCAGCCTTGCACGTGTCGTGGATCTTGGTGAAGTGCTGGTGGCAGCTGCACTTGTACGAGCCCTTGGTGTTGTTGCATACATGCGAGCAGACGCCGAACTGCAGACATTCGTTCGTGTCTGCGGGGCGGGGGGGGGAGAGAGAGAGAGAGCGGCGATGAGAAGCGGCGGCGGCGGCGAGCGGCGGGCCGGCAGGTCAGAGGTCGTTACCGTTGCAGATGCCGGAGCCGATGGCGTGGAAGCCGGGCTTACACGAGCAGAAGGAATCGGTGCGGTTGGTGACGCAGTGGGCCTCGTCCCCGTCGCCGCACACCGTCTTGTTACTCCGACAGCTGTTCGCCGCCGTGTCTGCGCACAACACACACACACACACACACACACGCAGTCAACAACACGCACATCCCGCTTTCCCGCGTGAACTCCACGTACGCAGCCTTACGTAGGGACGAAGTTAATTTGTAGAAAACAAACCTTTCTCCTTCATGCAGCCGACCTCGTCGGAGCCGTAGTCCTCGCAGTCGTTGAAGAAGTCGCAGCGCAGGCTGGCGCTGATGCACTTCCTGTTGCTGCAGCGGAACATGTCCTTCTCGCACGGGGCGTCAGCGGCGCCTGCGCAGGCGCGCGCACACATGAGCACACAGGACCCTCACGCACAAAGCACGCAATTACACACACGAGTCTCACCGCAGTTCATCTCGTCCGAATTGTCCCCACAGCTGTCCACTCCATCGCAGTGCTTGCTCAGCTTCAGGCAAACGCGGTCGTTCTGACAGCGGAAGCTTCTGGTAGGGGGACACTGGAACTTCCCTGGGACAGAGAGACCCGGCTCACGTTGCTGCGGCAACCGTCGGCTGAACGGGACGATGTAACACTCACGGCACTCGTCCGGGTTCTCGTCGGAATTGTCCCCGCAGTCGTCCTCCCCGTCACACCTCCAGGACAGCGGTTTACAGAGGGTGTTGTTACACTGGAACTCGTCCAGAGGGCAGTTCCTCGCCACTGCAGGGGACAGAAGGGAGGTGACCATGCTGAAACACACACACACACACACACACACACACACACACACACACTCACCGGTACTGTTACACTTGTCCTCGTCGCTGCCGTCCATGCAGTCCGCGTCCGCATCGCAGCGCCAGCGAATGGGAATGCAGTGGCCGTTCTTACACTGGAACTGATCGCTGTCGCACTTCAGATCGCATCCGTGCTGCGAGGGACGCAAACTCAGGTTAAAGGGACCGGGCCCCCGGCAGCCATGAAGCTCGCGGCGCTGCAGGTACCCACCTCATCTGAGCCGTCGGCGCAGTCGGGGTCGCCGTCACACTTCCACCTGCCGGCGATGCAGCGGCCGTTAGTGCAGGCGAACTCGCTCTCAGAACACTGCCTCGGCACTGGCAACAAGAACCCGGCAATAACGCAATAAGTCAATAAAAACGCCAAATAAATACACGGTCACAATATTATATTAACAGAAAATGACAGGGGGACCACACCTCATACTCGGGCGAAGGAGAACAGACGAATGAGAAGGAATGGGGGAGGGGAGGGAGGGGAAGGGGCGGGGCAGGTGGCTGTGGACCGCGAGCTATGATTGGAGGTTTGTGGAAGGAGAGACCTACCTCTGCCTCAGGCCAAACGGTCAGTGTGAAATGAAACAAACAAGATGGGAGTGAGATGAGTCAATGACACACACACACCAAATCTCTCCTATCCTCTCTTCTCTCTCCTACTGCTCCTGACACACACACGACACACACAAACAAAAATAACAACACACACATCACACACATTCACACCACACCAACACACACACACACAATTCTCTCTCGCTCTCTTCTCTCTCTCTCTCTCTCAAAAA